>NC_142895.1:4577500-4740000 GCF_054131105.1 Drosophila navojoa | reverse complement strand
GTGCGTGAACATAAATACATATATGTATGTATGTAATCTTGTAAGCTATTATTACACTCTGAAATTGGCGTAAAAAAAGTTTATGCGGAACAAAAGTTACTTAACTCTCGATTTCCCATAGTAAAGCCCATTATAAGCGTAGCTTCAGCTCGTGTCTACATCCATATGTATGTATGTGTGCATGTTTGTGTGTGCTGTGTTTCATGCGTGTGTTAAATAAGCTCAGAGACTTAAATAGCTGTTCCAGGGTATCTTCTAGCTGGGCACTCCCCGCCAGAGCAAGTTTATTGGTGTTAATTTATAGCCTTTTGCAGGCAAATATGACATAAGCTCGATGTTCTTCTAAAAAAGTTTGTGGCTTCATTTATCATCGATATCTTTAGAAGGGGCAATCAGATATGTTAACAAATAATATATTTATTAATATATGCTATAGAGTTTTGTTTTGTTTTTTTGTTTCTAAGAATAGAGTTCTCGGTCAATACAAACTGAAATTCTTAACAGATCACGCTTGGTTTTTACAATGCTGTGCGCAAGTTCTTTCGGTTCTGGAAATACGCATGCAGTGCGTTTGCTCAGAGAGAGAGAGGGGGAGAGAGAGAGAGAGCGAGAGAGAGAGAGAGAGAGAACGGGTTTATTGCTTTCGTCTGTCGAGCGGTAATAATTCAGCTGACTGGGTATTCACCATTGCATAATGGCTTTATCTGGGAATTAGCTACAAAATGTATCTGACATCTAATGGCAGAAAGCACTACGATCGGCCCTAACTACAGCGAATCGCACAACTGTTAGACACTTAGCTCTCAATCGAATGTTCTGGATTAGTATAAATAAATGTCTATAACCCTATTTGATATTGATCAAAGGTAATTTTATTTGGTAGAGCCTGTAAATATTCGAATTTTGTATTATAGATTTTATTCTTTATTTTATTCTTGAATACATTGAAATTCTTGAATAAATATGCCTAAAAATATGCATAAAATAAATGTTGAATACCCTGTAAACATAGGACTATTGAATTGTAACTGTAACTGTAATACTGTATACCCAATAAATATAAATTTTGGATATCTTGGAAACAAAGAAACTCGATGTTTTTATACCCAGTAATACTTAATACATCTAATATAATTTATAGCATGCATCGAGAAATAAATGTTAGCTATACGAATGTTAAATTTGAACGTGAAATTAAAGATTAAACAAAAAAACAAAAAACATGAAAATGATTAATTGCTGCTTGAATATATTGCATACCCTGAAATATTACCTTTGAATATAAATTTAAAATTGTGTATGGTATACCCTGTAAAAGTAATTCACATAGGGAGTTTTATATATTAAAAACAAAATGTTATATACCCTGTAAGCATAAGAATACATAATACAAATATGAATTATTCTTTATGTATACCCTGTAAACACAAGATACTTTGGTTTTTGATTTAAATTTCAAATAACATACAGATTTTTTAGTCGTGTGTATACCTAACTTGCGTACAGGATATCTCATAGTCAGGCAAGAGTTTTCTACGACTTTAAAATAAGTTTTCATTAAAGTAAATGTAATAAGTGAAAATAATAAAATTATAAAAACTCGGGATGTTTTGTAGTCGATCATGTTCTAGCAATAAATGTAAGCTATAGTTCTACATAAGACTGTATAAGTCGATATATGTAAGTATACATTTATTATTTATTTAGTGCAATACAACCGAACTGAGCATAGGGTATCTAATAGTCGATCATGTGAGTAAAAGACGCCAAGTTACTCTGTCTGCTGAGTATTGCCTAAGCTTCACTTAGACTAAGGGGTATTCATGAGTCCATGCTCATGTATGTATGTACATATATGCCAGTTCCCATATAATTAAGGGGTATTCATCAGCGAACACACTTAAATGGGAAGATGCGTCAATTGTCGCTTTGCTTTCACTTCCCCTCACTTTCCATAATCCTAAAAACAGGTGGTTGTAGCTTAAATGCTCTCCCCTTCACTCTCTCTTCCTTTCACACTTTCTCTCCATCTCACTCTCTCTGTCTTTTCTCTCGCTCTCGTGGGGGGGAACTGAGATCACATTGAGGGCGCTGTAGGGACCCACCAAACTCTACCTAATTGTACCTAACTGATGTATGATAATGAAGATGATAATGACGATGATAATGATGGCAATGACAATGATATGGGGTATGATATGGCACAGCTTTGCTCATGTACCTAAAGCATTTTAGTTGCTGCGACTGCTGTCGCACTCCACCTGTGTACCTACATATGTGTGTGTACCTACCTGTCTACCCTGTGTGTACCTGTGTACCTACCTACACGATTGTTTGTAGCGTCGCTGCTGGCTGATGGGTTCTTAAAGCGCTCGAAGCTCGACGCCGCCTCAGTTCTAGCCGTGGCATTCGCGGCATCACAACTCAACCTCAACAATTGCAAACAAAATTTAGCGTGACTCGGCCTTTGGTACGACTTTTTCTCTATTGCCATCTCTCTCCCTCTCCACCCCCCTCTCGCTCTCGTTCTCGTTCGCGCTCTCGCTCGAATGCAGCCGCTAGTTAAAAAGCCCATTTAAACAATTTTATTAACTCTGGCGCGGCGCTGGTGGTAATTGCATTAAATTTTATATTTATATATATATATATTTTTGCTTTTCGTTTTGTTTTGAATTCTCGCTTAATTAAATGTTCAGCAGTGCGTTAACAAATTATAAATATATATAATAACGATTGTAAACAAAATTAACAATTAACAATTATCAAAACAAGAATTCGTTCGGCCGGCAAACGCGAATTTCGCCTTGCAACATGGAATTAAAGACAATGCCGCACAATGGGGCCAATGGCAGCCCCCAACACAACAACAACAGTAACAACAACAACAGCAACGACAACAACAAGACAGACGTGAGTACAAGAACAAGTTCCAGCATCAGTTCCGATTCCCTTATCTATATAGAATGTATTTAGATTAGTTGCAATTATTCACAATCCCTATATTTGGAAGAACTAGTTCCAGTTCCAGTTCCAGTTCTAGTTCCATTTCAGTTTGCATTTTCGATCGCATTTCAATCAGTTTAAAGCCTAGTGCATACCTATGTGATTACTAGCTAAAGTATATATATTTTAAAATTATTAGAGCTAGTTCCAGTGCCAGATCCAGTTCCCATTCCACTTGTCCATAGATGGAGTTTACAAAACTAAAGCTCACTTGTAGATGTTTAAGATTCTATGCAATAGTTGTATATTTGAAGAGTACCGGAACTAGTTCCAGTTCCAGTTCCGGTTCCACCTGCTTCACACAAGACATTTTGCAGCTTAAGCTCAGGTTCATAAGCCTTTAAAATATATTGTATATTTTTCAGAGCACAAAAACCGGTTCCGGTTCCAATTTGAGTACCATATCTCCTGTCTCTATATATCATCTCCATTCGAGTACTGTATTAATTGATCTCACTTCAAGTGCTTAATTTTGTTGTGTACTTTGGCATTTGGGTATTTATAACATTTATTATTATCAGATGAATCAATTTCAATTTCCGTACCGGTTCCGATTGTTGTTTGAGATGTCTGCTTGACTGCATTCCAATTGCGTTAAACTGGAGGAGTACATGAGCTTCTGAGAGCTTTCAAAATATTGATTAAGAGCAGAAGTGGCAATTCCAGTTCCAGTTCCAGTTCTAGTTCCAGTTCCGACTCCAGTTCCAGTTCCACTAGCCTTATAGATACATTTTTAATTTGTTTTTAAGGTACTTTAAAGCAATTGAGTATTATGAGCAGTATAAGAACTAGTTCCAAATCTAGTTCCAGCTCCAATATCACTTTTTAATTAGCTTCAAGTCAAGTGCTAAAGTTTTCAAGTACTCTTAAGTGGCTGATTAGTGCCGGTAGTACCGAGCGTGAAGAGAGAGAGACGCAGTCTAGGGGAAAGTTTTGGAGTACCCGGCAGAAGAGCACTAGAAATAGTCGTAGACTGTCTTCAAATTTTAGATTTCAGATTGCCATAGACAATCTGACTTTATATAGCATCATTTAATCATTAAGGCCGACAAAGCAGCTAGAGCCATAAACCAAAACAAACTTATCTAATATGCCAATCCAAAACAAAGCTCATCAGTCATAAAATGGGAAAATAATGCAACTCAGCCTGGAAGGGGATTATGTAAATTATAAATATCTACTATAGTGGAAGTGAGCAAAAAATGCAAGACCTCCCTCTCGCTCTCTTTAACCCTCTCTCTCTCTCTCTCTCTCTCTCTCTCTCTCTCTGTTTACCTTTGACAGCTTCATGGTGTTTCCCTAACTTATTATGGAACTCGCTCAAACAACTGTAAACTTGTCTCTGTAAATGTTCAGATGCAATTTGTCATACATTTATTATGTGTATATTAGATAATTTCTCATTTGTAAATTAAAGACTTTAAGAGGTGTTTAACATTCTCTTTAGTCACCTCGGTTGCTAGCTGGGCTGAGCTCATCGTGTTTATAGAGTTTACTGGAATAAGGAGAATAAGGGAGAGGATCTATATAATTGTGCATTTTGCTTGTCATTTGTTGTCAGCTGATATATCAGCTAATAGATCTTGTGCTCATGATGAAGCAGTCAATGGAAGCTCAACTGATATTAAATGCAGATCATATATAAGATTTTTTCAGATCACTATTGATCACTGAGAATTCGAGATTAGTATAATGTTCGCACATTGTTGATCATTGTAGATTATTATAGATCAGTGCACAACATTAAAATTATGCATTGTAGATCATTTTAGTACATTGGTGATCATTGTAGATCATTGTATATCATTGTAGATCATTATATCATGGATCAGTGTTGAATATTGTAGATCATTATAAATACTTGCTGATCATTGGTCATCATTGTAGATCATTATAGAACATTGTAGATAATTTTAGATCATTGTATATCATTATAGATTAGTTTAGATCATTATACATCAGTGTAGAACATTATAATTTTGCATTGTAGATCATTATAGTACATTGCTGATCATTGTAGATCATTGTAGATCTTTGTGGATCATTGTAGATTATTTTAGATCATTGTAGATCATTATACATCAGTGTAGAGCATTACAATTCATCATTGTAGATTCTTTTATATAAGTGCTGATCAATGTTCATGATTGTAGATCCTTGTCGTTAATTTTAGATAATCACTTCTTATTCCTCTAGATCACCCTTAATCCTTGTAGGTTGTACATATCCTTTTGATTATTGTAGATTATTAGAAATCATTGTGTTGATCTTAGTAAATCATTATTGAATTTTGTGGATCATCGTTGATCATCATCATAAATTATCATTATTGATCAATGTTGCTCATACTAGATCATCTATCATTGTTGATTATTGTAGATTATCCTTGATCACAGTAGACCAGTTTAGACATTGCTCATTTAAGTAGATCATTATTGAAAGCTTTTGATTAGTGCTGATCATTGTAGATCATCTCTTACCATTGTTAATCATCTTTGATCACCCTCGAGCAGCGTTGATCATCGCACATTTGTCTAGCTCATCCCCGATCATTGATAGCTTCGCTCGATCTTCAGCTCAATCCAAGAGTTTCGTCGCATCAACTATTACATCTATCAAATGAGTCCTTTCCTATTTAACTAGATCGTTCAGAAGATATCTCTTTTGATCGCCTAGCTCTTGCACATCTCTTTTAAAATCCAAACATTTTAATCAAAATCCTCCATTGAATTTACTTCCTTATTATTATTGAAGATCTTCAGTCTTTTGCTGGTAAAAATTTCGAGTGTATACGACTTGTAAACAGTTGTAAAAGCAAGACGATTTCTTTCCCAGCTCTTTGCTGATAATTAAGATATATAAATACAGGCATACACACATATTATATCTGCAATATTTCGTCAGACATTGTTTTGATGGAACAAACGGGCCGCAAGGTATTTGAACTACAGTTCAAGCGAAAGACGTAAAATGAAAATAAAAATTCCATAACGTATTTTGCTAGCTCATATTTATATGCTTTATCGGTACTCTTGCACCCTTCTCTGCGATCCACAAATGTGGCAAATCTATCTGATGATATTTGCTCAGACTTTCAGGCAAGCTGTGCAAACACCGATAATTATAGTAAGGCCTTATTGGGGGCCCTCCCCACTGATAGCTATACTATAGACGACTAACTTGACTCAGTGCGACTTAGAACTTATTTCCGCTTCTTCTTCTTCTTCGTCTATATTTCTTGGATTGATTCATCAACTGGTTTTTCGTTGGTTAAATGCACTAATAAAAAATGTGCTAAATATTATCAATAGTCATCGCTATTCGCGTTTAGGGCTATTCCCGATTGCGTTTTGCATACCGTATACCCTGTAGTAAAACCTAATGTCAATGGGGTATATTGGCAAAAGTGTGAATTTTGATATTTGAGTGAAAGTTCATGCATCTCATGACTTTTCTAATATATAGTTATATATGGATACATATATATTTATCGATAAATATTGATAGTTCGCAACTGGAGGCATTTAGCGTTGATCTTAGACAGACTCTAATAAATTGATTTCGTTTATTTATATGCGACGCAAGTCAGGTAATCTATAAAGAATGTAGTTCTCATCTCTTGTCTTGTTGTGTCCAGGGTAACTGCCAGTCGCGCAGACCCACCCAGCTGGGGCTAACTGGTTTTTTACTAGCGTCAGAGCTTGTTTCACATTTAGCTTTCCTAACAATTTGCTATTATACTTATGACATGCATGTCTCTCCATCTCCCTCCCTTATTTATATACACATACATACATATGTATGTATGTAGATCTAGAAACAATTCTAAACGATGTGACTGCAAATGCAGTTGCTTAATTGTTTTGGCTTTTGTCACAGTTCTGTGAAAAGTTTTCGCATTGTAAAAGTTTTTTTCTTTCTAATTGTGTGCTCTGAGTCCATCAAAACGGGGGATTCGTGGGCTCTATTAAATTGCTCATCGAGTTGTGGGGCATGTCATAGAGTATATATATTATAATCGATCCAGCCTCTCATCGTAGATAATCTTTGGGCAATTTTGTTTCACTCAGGCAACCGATTAAAAAACTAATCAAGCTGTAGTTATAAGGCGAGAAATCTCGCTAGTTTAATTCCGAGTTTACTAAATACAGTTTTTATCTTTAAAGTTTAAACTTATTAGCGAGAGTGAAACGAGTATATTGGTTTTCTGCAATGTTCTGCTTGCTGTCCGTCGACGATATTGAAGCTAGAGACTTGACATTTGGCACACATACTCGGTTATACTCTCGAATTATAGAGTGTCATGATTCATGTCTCACACCACCCACTAGGGGCGTGACAACTTGGAAAATGCCTTTTCCTGTATCTCAGAAACAATGACAATAGCAGAGTTACGAAGTTGAATTTTGTAATACCTATCGACAGCTCATATTAGGGGCGTGGCAAGGCGGCATAAACTATATTTTCAACAGCTCTAATTCAAGAAACTGAAAATTTGACGACTAAATTACTGTTGACAGCTTGTAGGGATTTTAATAAATATAATCTATATATTTTTAGGGCTCTTAATGAGTATGCTGCAGTCGGTAATGCCCTTTTTTGCTTTCAAATTAGGAATTTTGCATAATAATTTTTTTTTTTAGAAAATCAAGTAAATGACAATTTAATGGGAAATATTGTATAAGAGATATATTTATAAGAGATTTAGCTATTTGAAAAAACAAAAATGAAAATGAAAATTTCATTAAAATTAGTTAAATCATACAAAATTTATGAAACGTGTGGCTAAGTCACGCGTTGGCCATTCTCTCTGCATGTGCACACACACACACACACACACACACACACCCACACACAATCAAATGCGGACATTCACTTTTGTATGCTATAAATAGAAGAGAGCTTGCAATTGAATTGTGCTTCAATTGTTAGCCGTTAACTTAATTGTGCATTTGTCTGCCGCGGTTCAAGTTCAAGGGTGGCGTAGTGGTAGAGAGGCTGGCGGCGTAATCATTCTGACGCCGGCTCAAGCCTCGTTGCTGACGGCTTAATTTGCTTTCAATCTATGTGTGCAATATTTTTATAATTATTTATTTACTTTTTTTTCTTCTTTTTGGCGGTGTCCATCATTGAATTAAAAAACCCCCAACTTAGTTGTCACGTGCTCATTAAAATTGATATCTTATCGCTGCCATAAATCAAAGTTCGCTCCAATCAATCAGTCTGCGATCTGTTCCGTGTGCGCGGCTCAGCTTCAATCAAAGCATTTCTCCGTAGCGAGCTGTAAAAGCTGACTGACTAACTATATTGGGGCCCATAGTCATAATCTCTAATCACAAAGTGCACCGTACAGTATTTGGGCTTTAACTATCGGATATGACTCGCATTTATAGCAACTCAATGCGGCTATAGCCGTAATATATCATTGAAGGCTATCCACGTGCTGCATACGTAAATGGAATCAGAAGACCCTATATGTTTTTTGTCAAATAGTTTATCATCCTTCAGCGATATTGGAGTTGATAGGGGCATTGAGATAATATGAAAACTTTTTAGGATCTATCTTCAAATAAAACAAAACAAATACAAAAGTTATCGTAATTCTGTGTCAGAAAAACCAATATACTTTGCTTTCGTTTTCTGCACGAGTATCAGCTATCTTATGATCTAGTAGTATAACAATCATAAAATTTGAAGTAAATCAAAGTTAGATAAAGGCTAGAGTAAATTTTATGAATGCTATAAAGCCCAGAACTAGAGTAGAATTTATGGGGCTAATTATGTTCGCACACTTAAAAGAGTATATACATATATATTTCACGGAATAACTATCTGTCCTTGCTGCATGGCCTTTACACTATATATCTATATATACCCATTGGATTCGCGGTAAATCATAAAAATTAATGCGGACAATGAACAAGTATTATGAAGTCGGTACCAGCCTCCACTCATTAATCTATTTTGGTACATCGTATAATACAATGGATGTGCCCGTTATCTTACGAATTCCACGTTGATTGTCAACCGGATTGTTGCGAATTTTTTTTTCGAGAATTCTTGCCGAATTTGTTTTTTATTGTTGTTTCATTTTTCAAGTCGTGTGACCAAATATTTGTGCTTGTGTCTCTGAGAATTATGTGCAAACATCAACATGGCATTAAATAAATCAAATATCAACTCTAGATGCGATAACATTGAGCGAACTGAAATTCCAGACCATCAAACTAGATAGTACAACAGACGACGATGATCTGATACGAGAGGCATTTGCATGGCTAAGCGATAGAGATGCCTAGGTAATCTATTAAGTAAGATGTGATATGAAGAATCTAAGAGAAAGGGAGAGCGAGACAGACAGAGAGAGAGAGGGAGAGAGAGAGAGTTATGTTAGAAACTGTTGTAATAAATCAATATGTAGAGAGATAAACTTTCAATATATGCTATCTGTATCTCTTCTTAGAACAATGAGAAGGAGGCACAAAAAAAGGATGAGGGCCGCACAAATTGGTCCAATGGCATAGAGTTCCTTATGTCCTGTATATCCGTATCTGTGGGCCTGGGCAATGTCTGGCGTTTTCCCTTTACCGCCTACGAGAATGGAGGAGGTGCATTCCTTATACCATATATCATCGTGCTGTTCCTGATCGGTGAGTAAGACAATCAGAATTGTAATAATAATTAAATATTTCTTTCCATACAATACTAATATAAAGATTATAATATTAATCAGGCAAACCCATGTACTATCTGGAGATGATAATTGGCCAGTTCACGAGCCAGGGAACGGTCAAGATCTGGTCCATTTGCCCATCGTTTGTGGGCGTCGGCTATGGCCAGGCCTTTGCCACAATCTGCATCATTACGTATTACTCATCGCTGTTGGCCCTGACGCTCTACTATCTGTTCGTGTCGTTTCAATCGGAGTTGCCTTGGTCCTACTGCAGGGACGAATGGGCCAACTGCGTCAACTCCATACCGACCGAGTTTGTGGAGACGGCCTTGGGGAATACCAGCACGGCATTGGCTCAGCAGGCGAACATCTTGTCGAACACTACCAAACTGCAGAGCAGCTCTGAGCTGTACTTTCTGTAAGTAGAATAGAAATCGGAGTTGAAGAGTCCGAGTATATTTGTTTTATGATCCTCCATCCGTCTTTTGTGGCGTCTGTTAATACACTCTTTCGTTTCCAGTAACGTTGTCATCAAGGAAAAGTCGGATATATCAGACGGCATCGGTATACCCGATTGGAAGCTGACCATTGCATTGTTTGTCTCGTGGGTCGTCATATTTCTGGTGATAATGCGCGGCGTTAAGAGCTCCGGCAAGGCGGCCTATTTCCTGGCCCTGTTCCCCTACGTAGTGCTCTTCGCCCTGCTGGGCCGAGCCGTCACCTTGGAGGGCGCTGTCGACGGCATCATCTTCTTCCTGCAGCCCCAATGGGGCGAACTCTTGAACCCCATCGTCTGGAAGGAGGCTGTCGTCCAGTGCTTCTTCTCGCTGGCCGTCGGCTGTGGCCCCATCATCATGTTCGCCTCCTACAATCGCTTCGATCATGCCATATACAGGTGAGTGTGCAGCTCGCATATACCTATATGATAAATATATATAATAATATAATATAACGAAGCTCCGTCAAACTATATGAATCGAATTTTATCCATAAAAGTTCTGATGCTGCCTCTAGTTTTCCCAATTCTCCTTCTATAACTCCTTATTACTTACTTATTTTTGGACAGGCATACATTAACCGTAATCTTGTCAATACGATGTTTATCAAGCTCTACCTATTCAAACCCATCGAATTACTGAATATATTTAATCTATTATTGTCTTCTATGTATATTTTTTACATCGACATTTATATATTAAATCTTCTCTATCGATATATATTTATGAATCTCTACCTATGGAACTTTTTCTGAGTCGTTAAGCCTTTCTTTATCTATTGAAACCTGCCTATTTTATCTATCGATCTCTCTCTGGAACTTGAAATGTCTCACTTCCAAGTATCAAATTCTTCCTATCAATCTTCATCTATCGATCTTTACAATTATTTATTTATTTTTCTTATCAATCTCTATCCATCGATTTAGAGCTCTGCTCATTCTGTCTCTCTCTCCCCATTGCTTTCCATCAAAACTCTTTCCCTAATTCCATTTCCGTTTCTCGATTTACCCATAGAGACGCCATGATTGTTACGAGCCTGGATACGCTCACTAGTCTGTTGGGTGGCATCACCATATTCGCCATTCTGGGAAACTTGGCGCATAATCTGAAGGCGGAAAATATCCGGGATGTGGTGCGCAGTGGCACGGGTTTGGCCTTCATTTCCTATCCGGATGCCATATCCAAGTTTAAGGCCGTGCCGCAGCTCTTCTCGGCTCTCTTCTTCTTCATGCTGTTCGTACTGGGCATTGGATCGATTGTGGCGCTACAGAGCACCATTGTGACCATCATCTGTGATCAGTTCAAGTCGTGGAAGTACTGGAAGGTAGCGCTGGCCACATCCGCTTGTGGTTTCCTCATGGGCTTGGTCTATGTTACGCCGGTACGGCTCTAGTTTACCATGGAAGTTAATGTCTTGAATAGCATAATTATATCTCTTTCTCTTTTTCATTCAATAGGGCGGTCAATGGATCTTGACCCTGGTCGATTTCTATGGAGGCACCTATGTGGTCTTCATATTGGCCATATTTGAACTGTCTGGCATTGTGTGGATTTACGGTAAGGCTAGCCGAAAGATAGAGTTATTGAATGTGTATCGCAGATGAGTAAGAAAGTTTCTATAGAAGTAACAATACAGGAGTATTCCTTAATAATAAGCGTAGCTATGCAACGCGATATATGTAGCTGCCTCTACCGGCCATATATGCCTTATGCCTTGCTTTCTGTGAGGCTAAGTTTATCTGTTCCCATCCATTTCTCAGGTGGTAAAGTAGTCAACCAGGCGTTATAGCTGCCTCTACCGGCCATATATGCCTTATGCCTTGCTTTCTGTGAGGCTAAGTTTATCTGTTCCATTGCATATCTATTTCTCAGGTGATAAAGTAGTCAACCAGGCGTTATAGCTGCCTCTACCGGCCATATATGCCTTATGCCTTGCTTTCTGTAAGGCTAAGTTTATCTGTTCCATTGCATATCTATTTCTCAGGTGATAAAGTAGTCAACCAGGCGTTATGGCTGCCTCTACCGACTACATATGCCTCATGCCTTGTTTTCTATAAGGCTACGTTTATCTGTTCCATTGCATATCTATCTCCCAGGTGATAAAGTAGTCTCTATAAATGTTTGTAAGTGGCGATATAGTTGCCTCTACATGCTGCATCACCTATGATCTACCAGGCCGCTGCCTCTACCTAGCACATCTATGTATCTCATTGAATGGCTTCTATCTGTATTCCCTGCGCAGGTCTCCAAAACTTTTGCGATGACATCGAATTCATGAGCAACAAGAAGGTTTCAATGTATTGGCGCCTCTGTTGGTCGTTCTTCACGCCAGTTATGATGATTGTGATATTCATCTACTCGATGGCGACCATACAGCCGATCAAATACAGTGATCAATACTTTCCCCTAGCTGGAGACGGTAAGCCAACAACTGAAGCCTTTATACGATATATTTGTCAACCAATATCTCCATATATATGTATCCTCTATCTAGTTGCGGGCTGGCTGCTCTTCGCTGTGGGCGCTGCTCAGTTTCCGCTCTGGGGCTGGTGGTACATTGCGACCCATAGACAAGGCAGTTTTGCTAAGGTAAGTGCAAAGCCATCGGAGATCTGTCGATTGTTATTAATCGTATGCTTGCTTGCAGTCCTTCAAGGCCTCGCTAAAGCCCAGCAGCAAGTGGGGACCCGCGAGTCCGGAGAACCGTCACGCCTGGCTTCTCTTCAAGAGCGATTTGGCTGCCAAGCGGGCGAATGAGGCGAAATCGAATAAATTTGGTTTCTTCCAGCAGAAGCTGCGCAACATGTGCGGCAAATAGAGTCAGAGATTAAACAGCTTGTACCATCCTATCGATATGTGTGTATATGTATGTATATGTATGCCTAGCTCTAGGCAATTTCGATTTGCTCAATTCAAAAGTCACAAACATTTTCGCAATCGATTGCTCGGAATTCCATTTATATCCATATGCATGTACATAGTTGTGACTAAATATATAACTAATATATAATATATATATGCATATATACATATAACTGTATATATTTGTAACAGCTTGTACAATTTTACAAATTATTTCATAGTACTAAATATTTTAGAGTTTTTTTTTTTTTTTTGTATTATAATCCCAAATGCAATAAATTATATTTATAAATTTGATATTTTGGTTTTAATATTGATATTTCGTATTCCATTCTATCAGTACAATCTGGTCATGTGACAGACTGATGCTGGTTCACGAACTAGTTCACAAACCAAACAAATTATTTCATATGCTTTGTGATCTTGGCTTGTTTTTAGCTTTATTTTCATTTTCTATCCATGCCATTTTGGATTTATTTTGGATACAATGCGATGTCTCGTATGATGTCAGTTATAAGCTTAACATTAATAACTTACCTGAAAGTTTGGTTTCATTTGTTTTTTGTTTGTTTATAACTTACATATGTTTAGCACCGCCAAGCTAATGCTCTCCCAAATGGCAAGGCTTATCCAGAATATTAACAGCTGCTGTTATATAGCTCTCGATAATTGTTAGCCTGACGCTTGGACTGTCTATATATGGGCATATATAGAGTTCAAACTTTGGAGAAAGTCAAAAGTAAAAGAGCTAAGAATCGAGATATCGATTAATTTAATGGTTGCTGCTATAAAGATTTCGATAAATGTACTATAACGCTTGCTTGCTCCACCCATATGTGTATAGACATATATGGAGGTCTAACTTTGGAGGCGATTTATATAATCTTTTGCATTTAACTAATGTTTTATAACAGGTAAATCAAAGACAGGTAAATCAAAGACACCTTTCGTTAATTTTTCATACAAAGCCCTTTATTATGTTAAAATTTTTCAATTTTTCATCATAAATTAATAATGTACAATTTTTACTTAATGTTTTTTATGTTTCTTCCCATTTTTTTTTAAATTTGTTTTTTTTTTTTTAATTTTCTTTTTATTTGTAATTAGTGTTTATTATTATTTTTATAAGTTTTTTGGTGTACATTATAACAGTACAATTTGTTTGTTTGTTTTTTTTTTTGGTTTTAATTTTTTTTTTTATTTAATGGTAAATTTGCTATAAATATTTTAGTGGGGGGGAATTCTTATGATGGTAAATGCTTAATGAGCAACAAAAAAAATCAGATCAGTTTATGCTACAGACACACACATACATACATATGTATGTGAAATAACAAATCGTAAATCTAAGAAAACATTTTTCTCAATTCATTACTGAAATATATATATATATATATATATACATATATAATATATATATTAGTAATTGTTTTTGTTTGCTTGTTTTTAAATTTTTTATTTTTGTTTAGGCAAAAAACATTTTGTTTATATGCTTTTATGAACTAGTGTTTAAAATTTCATTTATTTTCATCTGCTATGTGTGTGTGTGTATTTGTTGTTATTGTGTGTGTGTGTATTTTGTTTTTGTTGTTGGGTGTTTTCTTTGTTCACTTGTTTTTTAAATCGTAAAATACTAATTTAGCAAATGTAGGCACCCTAAATATTAAAGCTTTTGCAAAACACGATCTCTCGCTAAGATACATATACATAAACATATATATATATATATATATATATATATATATATATATATATATATATATATATATATATATATATATATATATATATATACATATACATATATAACAATATGAATTGAAACATACAATATTGTAAATTCAAAATAAACTATTTAGCCGTTTTTTTTTTAATTTTTAACTTTTATTTCTTTTAGAATTTTTGTTTGTGTTTAGCATTTTTTTTTTCTTTTTAATTCTTGGATAAGTTTAGTTTTTGGTTTTTAAATGTTTTCTTTTTAATAAAAAATTGTTTCTCATTTATATATATATATATATATATATAGCATATATATGTATATCGGTTTAATTGTTTAGTTTAACATAATTTTTATGCTTAATAAATTGGTCTTTGCTTCGGCTTTCGTTCAACTAGTTTTGAATACATTTTCTATAATACAATGTAAAGTCAAATATGATCTTTATATTTTTTTTTTACTCTTCATATATATGTATATATACATACATATGTATATATATGTATATGTTTTATTATGTTTTTCTTGACGTGTTTTCTTTTGTTCGATTTTTCTATATAGTTTAACAAGTTTGTTAGTGTTGGGTATCGCTGTGTTTTACAGTGTAAATATTTTACCAAAAAAAATCTTGTTTAGGCTTTTCATTTATCCACTCTTTGCACTTGTCGCACTCATTTAGCTGGGAAATTGTGAACTGAAGCTTTGTGCCGCATACACACACACACACATACGTACACACGCACACACATGAACACACATACGCACACGCACACACATACTAGAGGGCTGCGTAAATGGCAAAAAGATTCCGTTCAAATCAACAATGCTCAAAATGCATTGAGTAACGTTAAAGCTGAAGAAGGAAAGGAGTGAAAGAGAACGCGCGTGGACTCGGCAATTGAGTTGATTTGCGAAGTGACGCATCGCGTCGTGTACAGCAACAAAAACAAAACAATGCGCAGAGATCTTTTTCGTTCACACACACATCAACATACAGCTTCGTCGAACGAAAAGCTCATGCAGTTCGGCAAACGATGTGAATGCTTAGGCCAGTGTTGCCACTTTGTCCAGCGCAAATCTAGCTGCAGCTAATATATTGTTGTAGTAATTGGCTTACCTTATTATTAAGAAGTAATTTGGTACTTTTGAATTGCAATACCTCAAATTTGATGAATGACAAATAATTTACAATATTTAGAAAAATTTTATGAAATAAAATGGATAACAAGCTTGCTGAAAAGAATGCAGCATGTGACGGGAAAAAAGCTGAAATGGCATCTGTATGCTTTGTCCAATTTGCATTCCGTTTTGTGCTTTTGTTTTTGGGAGAGCGAACGCTCGCTCAAATTGAAACTCGCTCAACTCAACTTCGAATGGATATTTGACGTGTGCATGTGTGAGTGAAGCCATGCGCAGCCCTCTAACACATACAGTGTGCACAGTGGCTTCGCACACTTGTTACCGTTACCTCAGAACCAAGAACAACAAACAATGAAAAAAAAAAACCTGCCTAAAAAGTTGGGCTCTATAAATTGTTTTTGTTTAGCACTAGAAAAGTACATATATATCTAGATATAGTATATATATTGAAATACATAGCTATGAATATTAAAAATTTTTTGCTGTTATATTTTGATTTTTGCTGCTTGTGTACCACTGTGCACGCACTACTCAATCAGCCAGCAGAAATGAGTGAGTAAATATAGTTTAGTTTAGTTAATTTTAGTTTAGCTATATATATATATGTATATATATATATATATTGGGTTCGCATCTAATTCAGTTAAGTTTCATTTGTTTTTTTGTTTTTTTTTGTTTTGTATAATTTAAGACCTGTCTTGAAATTTCGGTCCCTCATATCAAAGTTATTAATTTTAAAGGTATTGTGTTTGTTTGTTTGTTAAGGAAACCAGTTCATACACGGGAAAAAATGTTTGATCCTGTTGTTTAAATGTTCTCTATGTTTGTTGTTCTGTTTGTTCTGTTTGTTGTTGCTTTTGTTGTTAAGTTGAGGTGTTGAAACCCAAATGTGCATGTTGAATATGGTTAATAAACCATTAAAGCTGGGCATACTCTACTTCAAACTCTAAGTCTCTCCTGTATTCTCTCTCTCTCTCTCTCTCTCTCTCTCTCTTATTCTTCGTCTGTCGCTGACTGTATACCCTGTACCCATGGCAAAATGGGCATATTTGTTTCATTCGTTTTTGTTGTGTGCGTGTTTCTGTCTGCGTATATATGTATGTGTGTGTGTGTGTTTTTTTTTTTATTTTTATATATTTTGTGATAAAGCTATTTTGACAGCAGTCTTGAACGTTCATTTCAATTTCAATATTCAATATTATATAAATAGGTATACATTTTTTTAAGGGCTTCACTTTTCTTGTCGCTTTAGGCAAATTTTTGTGTTCATTCGTATATATCCAGATCATTGTTGAAGCTATCGTTGGACTTACTGCAGTTGGACATAATTTTATTTTTTATGTTTAATATTTTGTTCACGTATTTAGTTTTTACTCAAGCTAAAAAAGTCAATTAGAAATAAAAAAAAAAATTGCATACATTTTGAATAAATTTACTCTGGCGCAGCCAACTTCATGCGCACGCTTGGCCAACTTCGCTTAGCGTTGCCAGATCGTTAAGAAAAGCTGAAGCGAAACTAGAAATCTTTAACAATTGAATTTGTTTTTGCCGCTGATTGTTTAAGCAAACTAATTTGGAATGTTATTCAAATTTAATCAAAATTTTATTAATTACTTAAATCAAATTTGTTTGGCTCTAATTGACGCATTTCTATTGCAGCGCTTGGTACAGTTTTTTTTTTTTTTTTTTAAGTTAGCTAAACGAGTCTCTTTTTCTTTTGTATTGTTGCATGGCTCTACTTAGGGGTATTTGATTTAGGGGGAGGGTTCTTTGATCCATTCGATTTAGCTGTAATTTCTTTAGTTTCTCACATTGGCATTTGCATTTCGGGGAATTCAGTTGTAAAACTTATTGAACTCTGGTATTTTATTTTTTAGCTTTTTTTGTTTTTGTTTCTTTACTTGTTTATTCTTCTTTACTTATTTGCGACTCGCCTAAAAGCTTTTTATAGTTTATGCGTTTTACATATACATATGTCTATATATATATATATATATATATATATATATAATTTTTTTTTCTATTTTGTTTTTTATTATATTTATTTCATTTACCTATTAAAAAAAAACAATTAACTTCGATGCTCGCAGTTAATACTTCATTTCCTTTTAGAATCTTTAGAAAAACTTTCGTAGCTGTGCCACTCGCCTATAAACTACAAACTAGTTTTTTATTTTTTAATTTTTTTTTTTTTATTTTTCGGTATTTTTTCTTTACAACTAATTCAATTAATTTTGGTTTTGTTTAGTTTTTAAATATTTTACAAAATTCAATTTAAAATTCACTTTACTTGACTAATCTTTATTTTCTTTGTTAATTTTGTAATTTTCAATTTAGTTTTTATTGATCTCGTAACTCTCTCAAAAGCTAGTCAGGTTCTTAATTGAGTTTCTAATTCTTGGGCTTTTGTTTTTGTTGGGCTATTTTTGTTTTTTCTTTTCCTTTTTTTTTTTTTTAGTATATATATCTATATGTGTGTGTATATATATAGCAACATTTTAGTTGAACTTGGTTGAACTTGTTATATCTTAAAACAATTTGAATACTCGTATTAACATATTTATTATATGTTACCTATATATCCATCACACACATACACAAAAAAAAAAACAACATCTATACACACACACACACACACACACTCATACACACAATCCTTTGCCTTTTAGCCAAGTCTGTCGTAATTTCTATAAGATCTCAACTCAAGAATGGCAAATGTTGTCGCAGTTTTATGGAGCCTAGAGCTTCCTAGGTTTTTCCTTACTCGCTCATGCATTTCATCTGGCTTTTGTACGTCTTTTGATATATGGCTATATAGCGTCGATGCGATTTCGATTTTTTAACAAAACAATTTTAGCTACCCTATTACAGTTGAGATGCTCTATGGATTTTTCATAAACGATAACTATATAGAACTCTAGGAGGCGTGGCGTATCTGTAAACACATTTTTGAAGCAAGAATTCTGAAATTATCTAATCTCAAAGCTTTCAGAGTGCTGCAAAGTCGTTTCTGTTATATCAATTTTGACTGTGAGCGAGTATTTTGTGCAGTCGAACATGACCGACTATCGTTAGCAGACTGTTTAGTTAAATATGATCTATTATATTTCTATTATAATCAACTCTAGGCATTTGCTATGGTCGAAGAAGCCTTGCTCTCTCTTTCTCTCCCGATTTTTTTGCAGACTCGGCTTGAATTGTGGTTTTTTGATCTATTCATTCCTTCATTCGTTCCTTCACTCATTCATTCACTCATTCATTCACTCATTCATTCTGTATTCAACTTTCGCTCTCGCTTAAATTTCAACTCTATGCTAGGTAATGCCAATCCAAATTACTAGATAGATCATATGCTTAGAAAAAAAAAAACACTATACGTAAGTTTATATATATATGTATATATATATATAGTTATATATGTATATAGAGTTATATATGTATATGCTAACATTTGACTTTTGTCTTTCCCATTTCGAAGTGGATCTATTTACAAAAGGCCGATTTCGAAATTAGACTTGTAGAATTACTAATATTACTATTACTTGTATTATTACTATTATTACTATTGTTACTATTACTACTATTATTGCATATACGTTCTCTTTTTCTAGTAAACTTATTCTCAGTGATCTTTGTGGCCATCGACGCTGTCGCCGCCGTCGACGCTGTCGCCGCCGTCGACGCTGTCGCCGCCGTCGCCGCCGTCGCCGTCGCCATCGCACTCGCATCTTTACCGATAACAGCGTTATCGATATCAACAGCTATCGCAGCACTCTCAACATCCTCGGGTATAGCAGGTATGCTAATGCTCTCAACGATACGCTGATGCGAAAACGAATGCTGATGCTGATGCTGATGCGAATACTGATGCATCGATTGATAGTGTTGCAGTTCGATGAGCTGTTCCCGTTCCATCGATGATGTTGGCGAATGGAAACGCTGTCGCAGCGCCGTCTCCATCAATGTCGTTGTGGATCTTGTTGGCGACATCGATTTGGACATGGTCATTGTTGTTCCAGTTGTTGTTCGATTTGTTGTTCCAGTTTCATTTCTAGATGATGATGTTAGCTCTGCTGTCGTTGTCATGGCTCGTAATGGATGCATCTCAATGTTAATCACGGAGTTGGAGCGCTCTCTGTCTGATATTCAGCTGCCGTATTTGTTGGAAGATGCGTAGCTATTAACTGCAGATCCATTTGATGGCATGTGAGTATCAGGCACTAAATGTGGTGTTCTACTAGATATAGGTGGCAAAATAGGGCTTGTTGGCCAATGGTAAGTAGCAGCGGCGTTATTGGATGAGGGTACACTTCTATGCAAAAAGCAGTATATATATATAATATATATGTTAATTCTCAATTAGATTCGCATTGCGGCCGGAAAAAAACGGCGTTTGTGTTTGATTTTTACTATCGATTAACGATTATCGATTATCAATTATCAATTCATTATCATTATCATTAGCATTAGATTATGTCAATGGTTAGATGTGTGTGAGCTCGATCAATATGCCAAAAGTTAGCTAGATAGCGCTATGATATGATATAAAAAAGCCATATGGAATGCATTTTCAAACCAATCAAATTAAATTGCAAAATGTTTTGTTTTTTTTACTCTCTTTTTGTTTTGTTCTCTGTTTCTGTTACTGTTCCAATTCCAAAATGCAAATTGATGGCACTCACAGACACTCTCTCTCACTGTATTCTATTTTGTTTTTCTCTATATTTATTTTTACCAAAAATAATCACATGCATCTTGCATAGAAGAAGAAAATGCCACAAAATTTGTACGATGAGGGGATTTCGGGGGGGTTTCGATCTGGAACTACTACTTGGACTCTCACAGTGACTCAGACACACACAAACAAAGAGTACTACAACAAAATGCAAATATGAAACGAAATAGACGAAATGAAAACAACAAATGTATCGATAGTTGAAGTCCACGGACAAAGTGCTCAGAGCGGGCATGAATCGATGACGATATATATCGAGCAGCAATGCCAAGTTGTTAGTGAACAGCATTTTCTTAAAACGATAGCGATATATCGATAATCTGCACTGTCATCACTTTAGATATATACATATATAAGTATCTTGTATATATGGATATCTCATATTAAATTGGTATATATTGGAGTATGTTATGCAATTAGTAGTCATATATCGATATATAAATAGCCAGTTTATATGTCTATCGAATATCGATTGCTTGAAATGTGATAACATATCGATATATCGATTATTTATTACTTCTTGTTTATATATATGGATATTGCCAGCTTTAGTTGGTATTGTTGTTGTTATTTATCGATACACATATCGATAGTCAGACAAATGTGTGCTATCTATATTCAAATTGACATTTTCAAATTGGCATTTCAATTAAAAGTGCTTTTATTGATATCATATGTCCATCTGGGATATATATGTATATGCTTCAATATGAGTGGGCAATACCCCAAACAATATTTATATTAATTCAATAGCCATTAAATGGCTTAGCACTCGAGTGGTTCAGTATAATATCGAGTGGACTTCAACTAGTTGAGCAGTCAATGGAAATGATGCGTGCTTGTGGTGATTATGACGATGACAATGACGATGACGATGACGATGACGATGATGATGATGCATATGCATAAGCTAATTGCAAATATTCTCAATGGGCCACTTACCTAGAGTGGGGGAACAGCATGGGGGCCGCATTGAACATGGATTGGGGCGTGGGCGGTTGAATCGATGGCTGAATGGCAGCGGCTGCTGTGTCCGGGTGCAGAAAGTTGCGTCGTTGCTCGATGCGCTCCTGATGCTGGGTCAAACAGCGCGATAATAGATCTGGAAGGCTTTCCATGTGCTCCTACAGAACGAGAGAGATGGCTCGTTAATCGATAACACATATCGATAAGTGCAATGGATTCTCTACTCACTTGTAGACTTTGCATTTTGTCCTCTAGATTCGTTAGGCGCTCCTCGATGGCATCCTGTCGACTCGACATTTCCGATATTATTTCATAGACCGTATTTTGTGTCTGTGATGGAAAATATTTGGTATTTTTTGTTTGTTTGTTGTTTTTTTTTATCGATAAATAATATTATAAACATATGAATCAAATACTGTGGATTTTTAACTACCTTGGCCATATCGGTTATTGTGTTGGCATTATCCATTAGTTTGCGTTGATCCATTTTAACTTTTCGCAACCTAGTAGCAGTTGGGGGGGAAGAATCATCGAGTTTATAAACGATATTATTGAATAGACAAACAAGATCTAATTCATTATTTCATTACATCATTCATTTATCATTGTGGTAGCTCGAGCAATGCATTGACGTCGTGAAAATGCATGGCTCGATCACATAGTGGAACGGACAAGGGGCTCATTACGCCTCCACGTATATATAGATATATATACGATATAGGTATATATAGGTATATATACGATATATATCAATTTGATTGTGATTAAATACAATAAATAAGAAAACAATTTTGTTTCTGAAAGTTTTGTGATTTTTTTTTTTTGTGCTTTAAGTGTTTTTTTTTTTCAAAATAAAAAGTTTGTGTTTTTTTTATTTATTTTTTTTTTTTGGCTTAGCGTTAAGATTACAGAAAATCACATCAAAAATTATCAACAAGCAATTGAATCTATTTTTCACTCTGTATATATATAAGTTGGATATTAGTTTCGATGATAGGCGCACTACACATGAGCTTAAAGCTTCTATTAAAAAACTTTGATTAACTAGAGCATGAAATGATTGAAAGCTTGAAAGACATGTATACGCGATATCTTGGGGTATTTTTCGTGAAAGTCTGAAAGTACTCTAATTTAAAAGCTCTTTGAAAGCTGTTAATAAAAGTTGTTTGATAAGCTGTTTGTTTTAGATAACTTAACTGCTCTAAAGCTGTCTGAAAGCTTTTTGAAAGAACAGCTGAGCTGCTTGCCTTAGGTCTTGCTCTTAAAATTAATATTAAAAGCTGTTTTATCAGTGCTGAAAAACTTGAAAGAGCACATATGATATATGCCTATGAAACTGCATTAGAAGCGGCTTTGGAAGTTACTGAAAGCTTGGGGGAATAAGCTTTAAAAGCTGTTTGAAAAAGCTTCTTGCGGTGATAGCTACAAAAACTGTTAAGTATATATACATGAGTATTAGACTAATATATATATAGATATAAGATATAGGCAATGTCAAATTATAGTATTGCAAAAGCTGTCGATAGTTTTAGATATGAGTTTCTGGAAAATTAACGCTGCATGCTAGGTATATTGTGGCTAGTTTTCGGTATTATCATAACGTAAAAACAGGGCTTTACAACCTATTTACAGGCTAGTAAAACGAGTTCAATCATTTAATTATGTAGATTTTCTCTTTTTTTTTTCTTTTTAAATTTTATTTTTTCATTAATCGATTTTGTTTTTAGTTGGTTATTGCACTCATTGATTGCTGTTCATGATAGTATTAGTTCTGTAATTCTATGTACATTTGGGAGAGTATATAATAATTATTATGTATACATATATATATGTATAATTATATATATATTGAAGCAGACTCTTCACATTCACATTACAAATCTTTGGGATTACTAGGCAAACAAATAAATGAAAGAACAGAACAAGTTGAAAGCTTGGATATAGTTTGGGTGGGGAATATACGCGATAGCTAACAGAAAGAATGTATACGAGAGTTGAAATTTTTATAGCATACTTTTCTGGGACATGCCGATTGAAATGTGACAATTAATATATAGAATTCTCAGTACAAAATGAAACTCATTCGTATCTCCTTCCACAACCGTCAATAGGTCAACTATCCAAGTTTCTCAGAGAGCCCTAATGACAATCTATGATTTATTTGGATATTGGCTATGAAAATCTTTCGTCTAAAAATGTGCTAAAGCGATGTATTGATAATAGTTGCTGAAAACAGATATCGATAAAATATATCGCTTGTAGTTATCGATAACAATATGTTCAAATTAACGATAATCAATAATATATCAATGCTAGCTATCGATAGTGGCATTTCTCCTACAGCAATTATCGATAACAAGTATCGATCAAAGTTATCAGTTAAGATACCGACTGTTGCTATTGATGAAGTATCGAAAACAGTTATTTTTAGCTGTGTCAGTGAAAAGTTTCCAACACCTCTTGCTAAGAACAGCTATCGATATTAATTATCGACAAAAGCGATCGATAATCGCTAACGATTACAGTTAACGATGTTAGAGGCCAAAGGCTATGGCAATAGCTGGCCCACAAACACACACACACACACACATACATACACACATACAGTTATTTAGGTATATAAATACGCACATGTATGGACAGTTGGACACAGGACAAGAACATAACCAAAAATTGTTTGAAAATCGTGATATTATGATTGGGGTTAGTCGCACTTTATTGAGCTTTTCGTAACGGAGCTTTGTTTTTGGGTTTGGATTTCGTTCAGGCTATATGGTTGCATTGTACAACAGATCTATTAACTATATATACATATATATATATGTACATACATCAACGTATATAGATATATATATAGATATATACATAGGATATATGTTATTGCTTTGAGTCCTTTCAATTGATAGAGGATTCAGTTGTAGTTGTTGTTGTTTCATTAACTCAGTTAAAAGTTCTTGTTATATTGATTGATATTTGTTGGTGGTTTCTGACAGTTAGTTGTTGATATTGTTGATAGATCTCTAAAAATACTCACGCATATATAGCTAGAAGGAACTTTCTTTGGTGGGTTCTTACACGGCCGGGATTAACCCGTTTTACTAGTCTTGTATGTTTGTAAATGAGCCAAGTTTCACGTAGAACATTCGCCGCAGCATTTTTCAGCTATATTTTTATGAGAAGAAATGAATTATTAGAAATTATTAGAGTTGTGGGGTAGTTGTGTTCCTCTATTCTACGAGTACTTAGTAAAACCAAACGATCTATCGAAACTCCTTTTATATATGTCAATGTCTTACGGTCGATGTTGGGTCAAATGTCAAAGTAACTTAAGTTTTGCATTTAAGCTTCGGGTCGTTGGGTAAAGTCATTGAGGTTGAGTGTGTCTGCAACGTTACTCTATAGACCTAGGTAGTTTTTCTGGGTACTCGGTTAAATCCATTGAATGTTTGCTTTTAACTGTATTTTTTGGAATTTATTATGCAGTTAATTGCTGTTATGGTTAGTATTTTGGTAATTCGTAGAGATAATTGTCTAGAGTTTAGTATTTTTCGCTATTGCTTGTACTTTTCAGTAGTTAGGTTTACTTTTGTAGTCGTTGAGTTTATTGTCTACCGTCTAAAATAGTCCGTAAAGTTAATTTTACAGAATTGCAGAATGTTCGGTATTTTTTGGTATTTTTGGTATTTTTAGTATTTTTAGTATTTGTCAGTAGTGGACTCTGGTTACTGATTCTATGTTTGCCGTAGAAGGTACTCTGTACAGTTGATTGAGTAGCTCTTGTGGAAACTTGCGTCATTTTCATTAATTTTCAGTGATGTGTAGTATTTTCAGTATTTCTGCAGTATTTTCTCAGTAGTTTATTTAGTTATCAAAGTCATGTCTAAGCAAAGAGTTAGTTGTGCTGATTTTGGTATTTGTTGTTGATATTCTCCCAAGATTGTTGAGCTTGATGTCTAACGGTACTCTATAGAGTTAGTATTTTGTTGGTATATGTATGTGTATAAATTTGACTAAGTTGCGTCTGTGTATGGTATGGTACGCTATGGAGTTACTTTGATTTCCAGTATTTTTTTGGTATTTTCGGGGCATTTACTTATATATTTTTTGGTATTTTCAAAAAAAAAAAGCAATGATTACTATTCATGGAGACGATCTATACCCTTTTTGTTAACTGCGTGTCCATCATAAAGTTGTGCACATGCTTCTCGGCACGGGTCAGCTCCAGCTTGCGTGAGACAACAGCGACAAGTAGAGCCGTACAGCCAGCGCCCTGTAAAACGATAACAGATCAAATCGACATTAGACTATCACATAAATGTGGTATTTTTTCATTGTTTTTATTTTTTTTTAATTGCTTTTGTCACAGGTAGATGCATTGATTGCACTGCAGCTGAAACAGATGCAAAGTAGAGATCGCATTTGATTCTCTATTGCATCTAGATTTCGCTTGGTCAGCGAGCAATCAATCATGATTAAATTAGTCGTTTAGTAATGGTTTGTTTTCTGTATTGGTATTTTTATTTTTTTTTTATTAATGCCAGTTAATTGTCTTGGATTAGACATTGAAATGATTTGTTTAAGTCCAGAACTTTTGTTGCTTCTCAATAAATAAATGTATTTATATATATATATATATATTTTTTTTATTGTTATGTGTTTTCGTATTGCTGTCGCCTCTGCCTATACGTATTTTATTTTGAAATTCGAATTCGTTGAATCACATTAAAAATGAGCGAGAGATGCGAAGAGATGAGAATGCAGGATAGCAGTTAGATTGGATTGTATGGAATGACTGAATGAGTGCAATGTCTTAGATGTGGTTTACTGTCGGAAGTTGGAAATATATATGCATATATATGTATATATACATATATCTATATATATATATCGATATATATTTATATATAAATCGAAATTAGAATACGTTCTCAAAGTTGTCTATATGGATTACAACAGTTAGAGCTTTGTTTGTTTTTAGTATTTTAGGTACACACATACGTAACAAAAGAGTCTAGTAGAATAAAGGATTTTTTTTAGATTTTTTAGTATTAAATTTTTTTAGTATTTTTTTGGGTATACTTTTTTAAGGTATTTTTATTTTGTATCACAATTTCAATTTCAAAGACTACGACATGATCAATATGCATGTAAAAGATAGAGAGAGAGAGAGAAAGAGAGGCAGTGAAAGAGACAGGCAGAGAGAGAGAGAGAGAGAGAGAGAGAGAGAGAGAGAGAGAGCGAGCAAGCAAGAGCGAGACGCATATATATAATCATAAGAAAGAGTTAAGGACAGAGCCAGGAAATTAATTTATGTTGTAAAAAGAGAGAGAGAGAGAGAGAGAGAGAGAGAGAGAGAGAGAGAGATAGGCTGGGAAGGGGAGTGATTTGAGTGTAACGGCCCCGTTTTTGATAACATATCGTTAACGATAAATGTTGAATAATACCACACGCATGCATATTACTATTCGTATTGCCAACCTGTTCCAGATCCAATGTGACAGGGCAAATGAGTGAAAAGCATCGGTTTTGGACTATCTCGTAGCCCTCTCGGCTATCGGTTATCGGCTCTGCAGATGGACAATGTGTTATCGCGATGCATGTGGGTATGTATGTATGTATGTATATATGTATGTGGTAGTTATATATGACAAAAGTACATGATTGAAGTACTTAATTAGTAATTCTAAGCTAGAAGAGGGGCGTGGGGCGTAGGGCGTGGCGGGGGTTGAGTTGAAGTTGGGTGGGGGGTATAAAATTGCTGACTAATTTATTGTAATTTTTTTTTAAAGTGAGTTTTCTTAGATTTTTTGTTGTTGTTGTTGAGCTAAAATGTAATTATTTACATATGAATCAATCGATAAACCGAATTATCGATAAACGAAATGAGCAGGATGTTCGATTAGAAACAGTTAATTTTTATCGCTAATTTGATGTGTGTGCAGTTGGACAGTTCTTTTTTTTATTTTTGAATAAGAAAATATTTGTTGGATTTTTTTGTATTTTTTTTTTTTTTTTGTATTTTTTTATTTGTAGGTTAAAAACTCACCATTATTCCTGTACTGACAGCGATACCACGTCCACAGTACGTATTCGGAACAATATCACCGAAACCAACACTCAAAAATGTTATCGCTATCAGCCACATTGCATTTAATAGATTCGCATGTTCTTCGTCATGAAATCTGCATTTGCAGTATTAAGTATTTTTTGCATCCATTAGGCATATATTTATGTATATATATTTGTATATATATGGTTGTAATATATATTGGTAGTAATATATATTTTTCGACATATTTCAATTCATATAGTTCGGTATATTTTCGGTATATTTGCAGTAGTTTTGCAGTAGTTTTTGTATGTAAATTGTAAAACGCAGTCAGGGGCAAAAAATACGCGTTTACATATTGTTTGTTTTGTTTATTTTTGAACGGGTATACGAGCGCGCAGAGCGTATTATTCAGTATTAAATGAAAGGGAAAGAGAGATAGAGAAAAATATCGTATTGTTTTGGCTTAATATACACAAAAACGAACACATAATAAGTATATAAGAATATGTATAAATCAAAAGTCAGAATTATTATTGTTTACTCGTTTCAACATTGAACAAAACAAAAAACAAAAAAACAACAAAAACATCTAACGAAAACAAATGAAACACTTAAAGTTAGGCTCAAACTATTAAAAAACAGAAACCAAAATAAGAAAAAAAAAAAATACTAAAAATTAAAAGTAGCAGCAAATAGCAACTGATAAATGTATGATAATCTCAACTGATGACAGGCATAAGAATATATATATTATATATATTTATAGAAAGAGAGAAAAATGTGGGATAAAAATTATGCAAAGATAAAATGGTTTTTTATTCAGGAATCTGGTATTTTTGTTGTTGTTCTTTTACTGCAGAGTGAATATTCAAGAGACAGACAGATAGAGAGAAAGAGAGAGGGAGATAGAGACAGAGAGAGGAAGTAAAGAAAAGGACAACGACGAAAACCGAGTGACAACAAATTTAGTTTGAAGAATTCTAAGAATTTTCAAAGTATTTTTTTTTTTTTTTTTGGTTTGATTTTGAATTTTGGCTAAAGTAGAGAGGTAAACAGAGAGAGAGAGAGAGAGTCAAGAGAAAGTGCAAAACATTTATTGTTTTTTTTTGTTTCTATTTAGGTGACTTAAAATTGAAAACACACACACACACACTTAAAAAGAGAGAGAGAGAGAGAGATAGACATATATATATATATACATTTGTACAGGTCTATGGGAATACTTATATATGTATATACATGTATACATAGTTCTATGTATGTATATGTACGGCATGAGCTGTCAACAAGGATTTGTTGCCTGTTTGTGGTAACGGAAACACAAAACAAAAGTTTGCCAGGCACACACACACACACACACACACAGAGAGAGAGAGAGAGAGAGAGAGAGGAGAGAGGCACAACCAGAGCTAGAGCAAAATAGTGTAAAAAGACCTATGCATATTATACATATGAACGCTTAAATATATATATATATGTGTGTGTGTGTGCAAGTGTGTGCTTAAACATATGTATATATATATATATGTGTGTGTATATGTACGATTATATATATGTATATATAGAAGTAATGCAGATGAACATGGCAGGAAAACACACACATACACACACACACGCACACGCACACACACATATAGAAGAAACGATTTATGCATGAATTGTTGTTGTTGTTGCTGTTGTTGTTATTGTTGTTGTTGTGGTTGCTGTTTTGGGTGGTTTTTGGTGGGCGGCTTGGTTGGTTTTCGGGTGGCTTGGAGTTTTTGGTGTCTTGATGATATTTAACAGAGACAGAAACTGTTCTGCTCTCAAATATTGAGATTTATGGAATGAACTAAACGCGCGCGCAATGCCCTGCATACAAAAAAAAAAAAAAGTTGAAGAGAAAGTAGTAGTAGTAGTAGTAGAAGAAGAAGAAGTTCAAGCTAATCAGCTAAAATCGCGCAGCCGATATCTGTGCTCCTTGGCAGATGGCCAACAGAAGCCGACACAAACACACTTACACACATACATACACAGACGTGTGCATGTGTGTGCGTGTGTGTGCTTGCCTAGCATTGATTGTCTCGCTTTAACATTATATCGTATGCATGTTGTGTAACGCTTGTTGTTGTAACATATGTTATTAACATTGTCTGTACGGCTACTGTTAACTGTTAACTGTTAATTGTTCTGTTCTGTTGATTGATATGTTCTGGTTTCTTTTACTTTTTCTCTTTTCTTATGTTTTCTTTTGTGGTTATATATTTGCTTTGTTTAATATTTACTTTGTTTTTGGTATTTTCTGGTTTTTGTTTTTCTATATATATTTTTTTTTGTGGGGTTTTCTAGTTGGTATACTTACCACCATGCCGCAGGTGAGGGTTATACCCCGTCCACAGTATGTGTTTGGCACAATGTCGCCATAGCCGACACACAGAAATGTGATGGCCGTTAGCCACATGGTGTTTAGCAAATTCGCGTGCTCCTCATCGTGGAACCTTCGGTTGGGACAATCGATATTCGATATTCGATATTCGACATTCGATAGGCGATAGGCGATATTCGATACGGCATGTGATGTGTGCAATACGTTTATCAAGTTTGTATTTGGTATTGATCGATTTTTATCGATATTAATCATTGTGGTTATCGATAATTTATGTTATCGTTGTCGATATCGGTTTCATAGTGCAGTTCAGTTGGTAGCAAACATATATTCACATATATATATACACATATATCGGGGTATATGTATATATTTATCGATATATGCATATTCGTAGACATACATATCGTTTGTTATTATTTAGTAGTTTTTGGCATTGCGAGTATATATATGTATATACATATATAGATCGGTATTTTGATTGTTAATATCGGTATCAGTATCGGTATCGGTATATTCAGTATTCGGTATTTCGGATGCGTATGCGTTTACATAATTTTTATATATTTGTTTTTTTTTTTTTCAGATTGAATTTTCATTTTGCAATTTGTGGATACAGAAGTAGGGTGAGAAGTGGAGTAAACAAATAAACAGATGTGAAATTATGTGAACATTTTTTCTTTTTGGTATTTTTTGGGTATTTTTTTGGTATTTTTCATTATCGAAAAGAAAAAAACAAAACAAATAACAAATAGCACAAATATATTATATATCTTTTGGTTTTCTTTTTCAAATTTTGTTGTTATATAATAATTAAGTATTACACAAATCGAACAAAGAATCATAAACTATATATATAATACATATATAATTATCAAATCAATAGATACGAATGAAGAGAACAAATATGAAAACACAAAAGGATAAACGAACATATAAACGAACAAATATATATACATATATAAGTATATATATATACATACATATACATATATAAATATATATAGAGAAAGAGAGAGAGACATAGAGTGGATAGACATAGTAGAATCAATAGAAGGAATCAAGTTCAGAATAGGACAACCGAAGGGGGTACGAATATATACGTATATATATATATATATATATATATATATATATATGTATATACAGTGACACGCTTGATTATCATTACATTAATTAGGGTTAGCACATAGTTAAGTTAGTTTAAGTTAAGTTTTCATAGAGCTCTTCATAAGGCTTAAGCTGAAGGCACAAGCTGAGCGAATGCAACATGAATGGAGGCCTGATCTTATAAGGTGGGTGTTTGTATGTGTGTTTGTGTGTGTGTTCAGCCCTGATCTGAGATAAAAATGGGGAAAACCCTAACTAAAGTGACTGATAAAGTGCCTGCTAAACTGACTGAAAAAGGAGAGAGAGAGAGACAGAGTTAAGTAAACTTGATTACGATAGTGTCACACAAACTAGCTGGCAAAGTGACTGACAAACTGCCTGTTAAATTGCCTGACCGACTGACTAACTAATGAAAGAACAAACACGATTCACAGAGAGAGAGGGAGAGAGAGAGGGAGAGAGCACAGCAGATGGACGCTGAGAGATAAATACTAACCAGCTGACAAAGTGACTGACAAACTGCCTGCTAAATTGATTGACTTAACTGATTGGATTCAGAGGGACAGAGATAGAGAGAGAGATAGGGAGATAAACATATAAAGGAAGTGAGTGTGTGCCCTGCAAGGAACTGCTGCTGGCTTTAATTAGATCAAGACTAATGCCACACACATATACACACACACACGCAGACATGCACAGTTAGCCTCAACTAACTGAAAATGTTACTGGCTGCAGGTGCAGCTGCAATTGCAACTGAGTCACATAACTGTTAAATGCCGACGAAGGCAATTACGGCTCAAGGGGCTCGTTCTAAGCCCAAGCGTGGGCGTGGCTAATGTCTAAGGGGGGGCAGGGCGGAAGCGGTGTGGTCGTAGGTCATGTGAGCAAACTAATGAAGCTGAGCAGCGGCTGATGAGCAAACATGAAATGATGAGCCAACTATGCAGCGGATGCTGTGCTTTGTCTTGCATCTCACTCTCTCTCTCTCTCTCTCTCTCTCTCTCTCTCTTTATGGGTGTGTGTGTGTGTGTGTGTGAGTGCAGTGTTGCAAAACGCAGCAGAGACTGTGTGCGCTGTGTGTCGCTTGTTGTGGCAAGCAAATGTCAAAATGTCCCTTTGATGGCCCTTAAACCCAACAAAAGGGAAGCAAACTGAGCGAACATTTTGCCTTGAGCAGCTCGTTAAGCTCGCTATAACTGTCTCTTCATCTGTCTCTTCCTCTGTCTCTGTCTCTTTGTTTCTCTGTCTGTCTTCCGCTGTCTTCTGCTACTGCATAATTGGTATCGTTATCGCTATCGTTATCGTTATCGTCATCAGATATGCCAGTCAGTTTCTACCAACATATACTTTACTTGAAGGCACACATACACACACACACACGCACACAGACACACATATTGGAGACTTTGATCTTAATTTCGATAACTGCATAGGCATACGTAAAAAAGCTTTTGGAAATACATTATCTTTTTAGATTTTAAATGAAGTGAAACACTATAATTTATCGATATATCGATAGCTTACTGCTGTATGCTATAATTGTAATGTTAGGGAATCTATCAATATTGGGTAGCAATGCTGTATACAACGATAACAGGGTGGAAAGCTACAGCTTATCACTAACGTATTTTTATTGCAATCGACTTATCGATAATGATTGATAGCATATAAACTCGTTATTGTAAGCGAAGACATGAATTTTTTCGATATATCCATATTTTTAATCGACGCTATCGAGTTGCGATAGATTAACATTTCATACTTCTCTATAGTCTAACTAGCAATATTATAATATAGCTACCCATAGCTTATGTTGTTAATTAATGTATCAATATTGGCTTTATATAGCGATATTACCAGCTTAAAAATTTTAATACCAATATGGTGAATACTTAGCAGTACCATATACGGAACTTTTCCGTTTATCGATATTGTGTATGTATATTACGGTACCGATATCGATAGCAAAATGCAAAGCTAATCGAAAGTTTGCTATAGATGAATATATATTTATGAATGGAATATAATAATATGATTGATATATCGATTGATATATCGGATTTGAATAAATCGATATCGAAATTGAATATTGTGCGTTAAACAACTGTAATCTAAAGTCCCCAATATGCTAACAATCGCTCTTTTGTTTATTCTAATTGCTCTTTCTACCTAATTAGAGATATCGATAAGGGGGTATCGCTTTAATAGTTGCCCCTCTTTCCTCAATTGGAACTCCTCTTCTATCTACCATGTCGAGCTGAACTACTGGGAAAAAACTATGCAGTTGGTATAGGAAATAATTATATATTTATGTATGTTAAAAAATGGAATTTCAAATTTAGTTTGCCAAAAGTTCTACTGTAAAAAACCATAATAAAAATAAGAAATGAAAATAACAGAACAGAAAGAGGACAACATTTAGATATTATGATAATCAAATGGGCAATCTTTAATCTAAGAATGTAAAGAATAAATTGGGCAAATGCAAACGTTTAGTTTGTAGGGTAAATTAGGTAGTAGTTTTATAGGAACCAATTATTATTATTATTATATAAATGGACATCAATATATCAATCAATATATGTATATAAATATATATATGTATATGTATGTATGTATGTATGTATATGTGAATGCGTCATATACCTATATATATGCATACATATATATATGTACATATGTATATACGTTTAGAAAAATTGTTATACATAGTTAAAAATACACCAAATAGCACAAATCGTATACTAAATGAGTTTTGTTGTTGTTGTTGTTGTTGTTCTTGTTCTTTCCTAAAGGGAATCGCATAGTATGTCTAGTTCCTTCTTTATAGCCCGAATATATATGCATATATATATATATATATATATATATTTGAGCACATGTGTGTATTTCTGTGTTGTATCGCAACGCATACGATAGAAAGATGATAATCATCGCTTACGTTTCACAAACAAGTAAAAGAAAGGCGTACAAGAAAACCCAAAAGAAAAGAGAAAAACAAATAAGAACCCACAACACGGAAAACAGAAAGAACAAAAGTGAAATAGAGAAAAGGGAAAAGTGTAACCGATACACAGTTCGTTGGAAAGTATTGAAAGAACGTCATAGAAGGACACGCATTAGCGATGGCATTTCATTATAAAACTGATGAGCAACGAGAGCGAGAGAGTGAGAGATATACTGTATGTAGGTAGAGTGAAGAGAGCGGGCTTGGGAGAGGATATGAGCCCCAGTAGCATTTGCCACGTCATGGGGGCTTAGCCAAAGGTCGTAGGCCAAAAAACAAAACCGAATAACGGAATGAAAACAAGATAAAAAAAAAAAGAAAATAAAAAGAAAAAAAAAGACAGCAATAAGCAAAAATGCCAACAAAAACAAAAACAGATAAACAACAAAAATGTAAACGACACAAGTAACGGGAAAGCAAAATCGAATAGTGAGTGGGCAAGTTGAAGGAGTCGCAGTCGCTGGCAAAAACAAATACGCCCACGCAGCACAAAAAGGAATAAAAATATATAACGGTTAAACGGCTGCGGCCAGCGCTAAAGCTCTGTGGCTATGGCTGCCGCTGTCGCTGTCGCTGTCGCTGTCACTGCCGCTGTCGCTGTGAAAGTTGCGGCTTATTTATGAATTATATTTATGCACAGCCAAGCTCCAGCAACAACAACAACACGCGGACAGCAGGCAGCGACAACAACAGCAGGCAGCAAGCATAGCACGTGTCGCAAAACTCCCGTTCGCTAATGCATACATACATACGTATGTATGTATGCATGTATGTACATATGTAAGTCTCTGTGTATGCGCTCGTCCATTACAAATAATTCAAGTCACATTCGGTTACACTGATTAACAGAAGATTTCGGTTTCTCTTCAATTGAATTCAATTTGATTTTGCCATTATATAATTTGTTTTTATGTTTCTTGTTTTGGTAGTAGTAGTAGTAGTAGTAGTAGCAATTGTTGTTGTAGTTGTATGTAAATATATATAGTAAATATATGTAGTTACTTGTTATGCATACGATATACGATTTCTAGAGCAATGCAGGCGTTAGTTCAATCCATATTGGAAGCTTAATAAATACAATGTACGAGTAAAGAGTTAGACTCTCTTACGGCTGTACTAAATACAAATACAACACAACACGACACACAATACACATCACACACACACACACGCACACATATACATACAACACACACACCTGCACAATAGCCTAAAAAATTAATCAAAAATATATATGTAATACACAGACTTAAGTTAAAAGAATGAAAAAGTAAAAAGTTAAACTAAAGTTTTTTTTTGTTTTATTAATATTATTATTATTCGGGTAGATGGTCACACTGAGAAGTGCAAAGCAAGCAAAAACTCGCAATTATCAATTATCGTCAGAGTACTTAGTGATGGGCTAATTGAGTGCAACGTTGCTATCGAAATGAAGTGTTATCGATATTGTATACGACAGCAGGAGAGATAGAGAGAAAGAGAGATACAGCAGACAGAGAGAGACAGTTCGAGAGAGACAGAATTGTGTGTATTTTTTGTTTTGATTGAGTTTGTTAAAGCTAAGCATACGAAGTAGATATATAAATATTAGCAAAAGTAACATGATTAAATACTACGCAAGGCAATAAAAAAAAAAAAGATTTTATAAGATATGATTAAAGGTAAATATAACTAATTTAGCTAAATGGACTACAAATTGAACACGAGCAGAGAATCTTAAGGATTTTTTTTATTTGTTCGTTCGCCTTTCGTTTCAGTCGACTGCAGCTACACTTAAAAGGTCGCAAGAGCGAGCGGGACAGCTATCGTTTTTAATACCTACTAATTCACGCACGCACGCACACGCACACGCACACGCACACAAACAGCAAATGCAATCGCCAATGGAATATCATTCAAAATAAAAACCAGAGAGCGCGAGACAGAGGGAGCGACAGAGATAGAGAGAGAGAGAGAGAGAGGGAGAGATGGGACAATTCGCATCAGCTGGAATTATGTATAAATGTAAATAAAATTGAGCTGCATGCAGAAATTATATTTCAGCACGTGATATGAACACAGTCGCTCATTGTGTATGTGTGTGTGTGTGTGTGTGTGTGTGTGAATGGCGGTGGATTGTATTGAGACAGAGAAAGAGAGACACACTCACACACACACACACATACTCAGACGCTTGAGCATGCACAGCTGCAAAAGTTAACGAAAGAAGATACAAAACACGTATTGGTTGATGGGTGCAGCTGCTCGCTGTGTGTGTGTGTGTGTGTGTGTCGGTGTGTGCGTGCTGTGCTTAAGCCCCATTCTGAATGCAAGTTGCAAAAAATAAACTTTTGAGCAATTCATTTTGCTCCATAAAGATACAGTTACAAAGTACTTTGGGATTTTTTGTTTTTTGTTTTTCTGATTCTTTTGCTTTTCATATAAAGTTTGCTCTGGCGCAGAGGGCGGGGTCTCTCGCAAATAAAAGTTAAACTCTATGGAAAAATCTCTGATTTCGTAAACCTCATGGCTGGAATAGTATGTGCGTTATTTATTTAAGTTTTCTTATTTGATTGGAAAGTTAAAGCACATACAGTTATGTACATAAATATGGCATAAAGGTAGGCATATATATACACATACACACATATATACATACACACACACACCCACACACACTCACACCCATACACACACACACACACACACATGCTTACACATACATATATACATATGTATATATGCATGTATGCATGTATATATATGTATAGCTATGTCAAAGTATTAGTGGCATACATTAAATCGGGCTTCCAAAAAAGAAAATAAAATAAAATGAAGTCAAAATTAAAAAAAATTAAATAAAAAATTAATCGAAAAAAAATGAAAAACAATCCAAATACGTGAAAGTTGAGTAAAAAATCGAAATGAACTCAAAGTTCAAACAACGGAAACAACATTTGTAAATAACTACGTAAATATAATAACTATTCAAAAACATGTTCATTTTTAAATACTGTTATTCTTTTCGTTTTCTTTTTTTTTATAATCAAATAATATTTGTATATTCATATATGGTTAATTGCATTACCTTTCGCACTGCCGCAGCGTCCACGATGCGATGATCCACAGGGAGACCATAAAGACCAATAGAACCGTTCCCGGGCATATTGTCATTAGTGTTTTTAAAACAAATCTAGTTTAGCAAGGAAACGAGAAACGAAGTATATATTGGATATATATAATATTTATAGTATTTCATTATAAATTCATTTCACTTTCATTAAGTAGAGAACTCTCGATCTTGACTTTAAGAACAAAAAAAGGGAGAGAGAGAGGAAGAAAGCAGTGGGACAACTTGCAAAAATATATAAAAAGTAAAGAGTTTAAGAAAAAAACTTGTTTTCCATCTCATTTCACTCATTATATTCTTCTTCCGGTAATCAGTGAACAAATGTGGAAGCAAAGGTAATGGTAAAATCAGCTTAACATCTAATTTAACTAAAATTTCACTTTGTTCATTTAATACCTCTCGCTGCATAGATCTGGAACTAATTGGAATTGATGGGGATTGGAATTGGAATCGGAATTGCGATTGCGATTTCCATTGTGAATGCGTGTGGACTTACCTTGTGTTAAAATTAATCCTATTGAGAGCGCCGATGCTCCGTGATGATGCGTCTGTGAATAGCTTTGAATGTAGCAGCATGACACGGCAGATTAAATATAATCGAAGGAACATAGGTAGTGATAAAGCTACGTCGTAGGGCACCATTTCGGTGCCAATTGTTTTATTTTTATTGGCCAATTTCGTCGTCCACTGGAAATAGTATTCGCCAGGAATTGGATGTATAGCGCATATAAAAAGTTCTAACCCTATTTGACTAATTCGTTGCCATGTCATTGCGATCCTCCAATCGTCGGCGCAGTTATCTATCATGAATAACTGCAATGCGCACAGACACACACACACAGACACACACACACACATACGCATGTACACACAGTTACACAGATTTAGATATAGACACATATATATACATATAAAATATATATATATATTTGGAGTTTCATTTCAGGAGTTGAATTTTATTTTTATTTCGTTTATTTTTTTCCGTTTGGCGCAGCAGCAAACACAAAGAGAATGAAACAGAGAGAGAGAGAGAGAGAGAAAGGGAGAGAGAGAGAGAAAACAGAAATTAATTATTAATTATAATTGGAATTTTATTGATTTGTTTATTTGCGACTAAACAAAATGAAAAAACACCCAAAAATACGAGCAATGAATTAATTGACAAATTACAACGTCTATGAGGTGTACATGTATTAGGTATAGAGGTATGTCTAAGTATGGCTAAGTGTGTGCGATAGAGAGAGAGATAGAGAGAGAGAGAGAGACTGTGTGTGTGTGTGTGCGTGTGCGTGTGCGAGTGTATTGGTGTGCTAGTGTGCGTGTCGTGCAGTTTGTTGCATTGCAAGCGATGGGGGCGTTGTGGGCGATACCTAGGCTGGACTTGTATGGACATCTAGCACTGTAATCGATAACTGTAACGATAATAAAAGCATTTGCAAGACCTAACTAATGATAGGTGTAACAGATGTGAGTGTGTGTGTGCGTGTGATTGTTATCGCTAACGATATCGATAGCTTTCGCAAGTGCTGCTACCTACTATAATTGATATGTTATCGATAACGATAACGCACACAATAGGGTGCGTTAAGCCTGATAGCTACCAATTCGTTTTATCTATAACGATATATACAATATTGATAACGTATGAATCGCTAGCTGTTTGTTATCAATGGCGATACCGATAACAAAAGGTCGTTAAAGCTGTTAGGTGCCAGATTTCATATTCGCTAATTCGATAAAGATGAAGATAATAAAACGAGCTATCCACTTGTTGTTCATAATGACTGCGAAAATTGCTACCTGATTATTCATAATAATAACGATAGTTGCTACCTGATTGTGAGCGCTTACGATAACGATATCGTTTGCAATGGCTTGTAAAATCTTTTAGCTACTATGTGAATTATATTGGGAATCAAACATAGTAAAGCTGCTAACGAGCTAGTCGATTATAATTGATATCAAATACTTCGATAATGTTATCGATAAACGTGCTAGCTGCTAGTTATCGATGACGTGCCGTTGTTTGTTAGCTCCAGTGTCATAGTAGGGCTTGCATTAACATGTGGTTGCATATCGATAACGATAACGATAACAATAGCTGCTGCTGCTTCGATCTACTGTTGATGCATCTATCGGTAGTTGCCTACGTGTGCTTAGCTAACATAAGTCACTAACCAGGTGCATGGGAGTGTGAGTGTGTGTGAGTGTGTGTGTGTGTGTGTGCATGTGTGTGCGTGTGTGTGTGCAAAGTACTTACTGCTCAAAGGTAGGCGACGTGCGTGTTCTCGTGCTGTTAGCACATTATTATTATTATTATTATTATTATTATTATGATTTTCTTTTTAATTTGGTTGCTTTGATTTTCTGTTACCTTTTTCTTGCTTTTTTAATAAGCTCACATCAATTTTGAATTAACTTAATTCGCCCCTGATGAGAGTCTCTTGATTTAATTAAATCGATTGCAACTGCACTCGAGCTCTTGAGCTAAGCCAAATCGTTTTCCTCATTATTATACATATTTCTCTACCCCATCCTCTCTGCGCTCGTGCTCACCCTCTTTCTCTTAAGTGAGCAATCGATTGGGTCAAGTGCTTGGCAGCCAATACGCAAATAGTTGTGCTGCAGCCCACTCGTCCTGCGAGCGTTAACTAATTTAGTTGGCTTGCCTAGCGCCAAAGTGGCTTAAGGCGTTCAAGTGGCTCGCCTGCGCGAGTGTGACCAGACTTGCAAAAGACTAATTTAATTGAGCCCTTCAGAATTTTAACCCCCATCAGCGTTGCTATGCTGCGGAATGCCAAGCTGAAGGACCTTTGGTAGACTACGGAATATTCAACTTAAGCACTTTGGTACATTGTAATGCTCCATGAAAATTTTGGTGCATTGCAGAAACTTAAACTTGAGCAATTTTGGTACTAGAGTCTTTAGTATAGCATCGAGTATTATCATCTTCTCAACATAAAAACAGTTGGTACAATGAAGAATTTAAAGTAGAAGAATCTCAGTGAGTATGTAAACCTTTACACATAGGAATATTTGGTACAGTATAGAGTTCGGAGCCTCAAAAACCTAAGGTACAATGTCCTTTGGAGCAATTTAGAATCTCATCAAAAGAGAACTCGAGGCAAATCAATCTTTGATACAATCCGTAATTCTAAGCTTCAGAATTCAGAATTCAATTCCAAAATACCTTCACTACATTGCAGAAACTCAAGATGAAGAATCTTTACAACAAACCACAATTCCAAGCTAGAAAACCTTTGATACAATAGAGAATCCAAAACCTTTGGTACATAGATATTGATAAACATTTGAGCCCTCGGTACATGTAATCACATACACAGTTCAATCGAGTTTATCAGAGTAATATATCCAGATCGAGGCTAACTATGATATTCTATAACTATAGATTAGCTCAAAGATTAATTATTTCAGAATGGTACAAGACGACTTCATCTAAATATATTCAGATACACTAAGCAGAAGATAAATAATTCGTTGAGCTTCCAATTGTTTCGGCAATAAATATAGATGTATATAGACTTATGCTATATACATAGTATTTATTGATTTTCTATATATCGTATATATCACATTAGGGACACATACAATATACATGGAGATAGAGCTGGAGATATTGTTAGTTATAATTAACGTACTTATGATAAACGAGCGTGATTCAATCTTGACTGCGATTCGGGTCAGGTAATTTGTTGATTATTTCATTTTCACACGATTTGTGTGTTTGAGGTACATTTTAGGGATCGTATAGAGAGTATATAGTTAACTTAGTTAATCATAGCACAGTGAAGCGGGTCGAACATTTAAAAGCACATTGGAGCATCTAGATATGCATATACACTAGAGTACGCTAGACTAGAATAGACTACACTACACTACACTAGGCTACACTACACTACACTACACTACACTACACACACACACACAGATTGGATAAACAAATCACATGGTGTGAATGTTGCGTGAGAGGCGGGGCTTCGGGGGGTTGTCGGGGATAAAGATTGCTTTGGGGCAAAGGGTAAGAGGCGGCAGCAACAGCTGTTGGTTAGTGGGCGTGGCAAGCCCTTTTGCTGTTGCCATTGAGTTGAGTATGGTATTTGAGTAGTTTGAATTGTTGTTGTTGTTGTTGTTCGAGAGTATTGGCTTGTGGCTTGTGGCTGTGGCTGTGGCTGTAGCTGCGAGCCGTGTGTTACGTAAATACGATTGTTGCGCTAGTTACGATAGCTACGAGTATTGTATTAATATTTTTTGCATATGAGTCATTCGCAAGTTAAGCCGATTAATCGAAAAGAAAACAGCAATTGAGAAGCTATTGAACAGAACTAGATACAATTTTAGGTTAAATATAAAGCCTGACACACACACACACACACACACACACACACACACACACACACACAGAGAGAGACACACACGCACGGCTCTGACAAAGTCCTGTGAATTTTTTTGTGTTTTTTTCTTCTTCTTTCTTCATTTGATTTTTTGGCAAATTGAAGCACCGTTCGAATCTTGGTGATTAAAGAATGGATTTTTGATGCTTTTACCGAATCGACTTAGCAATGAGAATGCTCATATGTTTGTATGTGTTAGTGTAAGTGTCTATGTATATGTATGCATGTGTGTGTGTGTGTGTCTGAGTGTGTGTAATGTTTTCCCCTTTATTGTACATACATACATACATACATACATACATACTATATGCAGTTTTGCAGTTGTGGACTAGCACTACACAAATGGCCCCGCAAATGCGATTGGTGAAACGGTGATTGGTTGATTGCTTCTGGTGCAGAACTAAGCAACGGTTATTTTTATTCTGTTGTTGTTTGTTTTTGTTCTTGTTCGGGTTGTTGTTGTTGTTGTCAGTGCTGCTTGATCAGCTGTATGCCATTGTCTCGAGCCGCCATATTGTCAAGTCATGTGTGCGTGCGCGTGTGACAGAGCTGCAGCTATTGTTGCTTGCTCAGTCGCCGTGGAGCGGCCATTGTCATGTGTTAGAGCGAGCTAGCTTGATATATGCACATAGAGATGTGTAATTTATATCGCTTGCCTGCAGCTTTGTATGAGCAATTATATTATTCGTGTTAAATGAACTAGCAAACGCGATCGAAGCTAATTAAATATGTTTAAATATTGCAACTGAACGATAGTTTCCTCACGCACACGTACACACACATATAGATCCGCTTTTTGTTTTTTTTTTTTTTTTTTTTGTTTTCTTTGCTCAACTAATTGGAAACAGCTTGAAGCGAACTAATTTGAACAACGATATCTGGCATTATAATACCGTATTTGTTATAGCCAAGCATTGAAACGTATTTTCAACTAAACATTTAAGTGGATTTGCTAATAATCCCGGCTATGTCCACTGCGGCTTTAGCATTCGTATTTGGTACATAGCTCATGTATACTTATGCAAGTATTTGGTACATGTACTAGTACGTTAATGGTACATTTACACACATATATATAGTTTCATTATATATGTACCTAAACAAATACTAAGAACAGCTTTGGGTACATGACGGTTCATGTCCATTTATACTAGCTTAAGGTACTAGATACATGTATGTATACAAATACAGGTAGTAGGTCCATGGTGCATGTACGGAAATTCAAGCTTTAGGTACATGGTACATGTGTTCACACAAGCATCGGGTATATTATGTATGAGGTACATGAAGCACACAATATATTCCATACAATGTCAACAAATACAAGTCGCAGGTAAATGGTACATGTATGTATATAATATAGCTGTATGGATGTGGCGTATCGTTGTTGCTGTTGCTGTAGGCTGTTGTTGTTGTAGGCGGTTGTTGTTGTAGTTGTTGTTATTGTTGTCAAGCTACTCTATGTTGAATGTTGTTGTTTATTTTTAATTGATTTTTGGTTTGTTTTGTTTTAGTTTTTTTTTTTTTTTTTTTTTTTTTTTTTTTTTTTTTTTTTTGGTACTGTTAACCATATATAGTATGTATGGGGTACATAACACTATGCATGTAGGAATTACTCACAAATATTTATGATGTATATTATATAAGTATTACTTACTGAATTCTGCAAAGCATAATTGGAAGGTAATTACATATTAAAATTTTTACTTTAAACATCAACATTAAAAAAAATTGTGGAAGGGGGGGAGTTAACATTTATTCGGATTTATATAGTCGATAACAAAGTATGAAGATAACGAAGTATGAGAGACGACTGAAATGTTGAGCTATATGTGCGGACACACATACATATGCATATAAATACATATACACATGTATGCATATATGTATATATGTATATCTGTATGACATATAGAGCTGCTATTGATTAGCTGACTGACTGATTGATTGATTGATTGATATTTGGTCTGTTGCATCGGAGATGATTGAACATTCAATTGATGTATTCTGAAACTGAATCTGAATCATGGACGATATATGTTTTTTTTTTTTATTTTGTTTGGCAAATGATTTGGCTCAGATAGAGGAATGTATATATATAGATCTATATATATATATATATGTACATTGGCTTTATCATAGTTAGATTGAGCGGTGGTTCTTCTTCTTCTTCTTCTTCTTCAACATCATCATCATCATCATCATCGATTTTAGATTATCAATCGAAAAAAGCGAAACACAGGATATCACAGGACTTTCTCATTTAGTCGAAAACGAAACGAATTCTATTTGCTTAATTTTATATATATATATATGTATATGTATGTAATATCGATTTCTCGTCTAGATTTGCTATTTTTTCTCAAGAAGTTTGTATTTGATTATGAATTATCAGTTGATATTATTGGATATACGAGTAAATTGTGTGCAATGTTTTGTGATCGAATGTATTGGAAAAGAAAAAGACATGTTCGAGATGCAATTTGAGATAACTAGAGTTAATAATATATAGATTTATATATATATAAAGATAGATAGATAGATAGATGTTATATAAAATAAGGAATAACAAAACGTTTAAATTGTTCTTTCATGCTCTGGATTTGGGTATTCTATGTCTTATCAATTACCGTTACTCATGCGAACATTTTATTTAGATGTGATTCGATTAAATGTATTTATATATAAACATATATATATAGAGAGAGAAATAGAGTTACAGAGATAATTATAAAACTGAAGGAAAACAAATGCAGGAGTCGAAGGGAATGAATTGGGGTAAGGGATTTCGATTGAGCTGACTGACTGAGCTGAGTGCTGTACATGCAGTTGGACTTCCGATGTGGGTGAATGGATTTAGCTCTCTGATTGAGCTTGATTGACATCTTGATTGGTTGATTGATCTGTAGTGCTGTACATGCAATTGCCCTTACGATGATGAGAAATGAATGGAGCTGAGTTCTCCGATTAAAAGATTGATTGACTGATTGACTGAGTGATTGAGCTGAGTTCTGTACATGCTAATGAAAAGAAATGTACTTTGATCAACTCTCTGATTGAAAGAGTTGAGATTGATTGATTAATTGATTGAGGTGAGTGCTGTACATGCAATTATGGTCTTAAGATGAAGCGAAAAAGATTGACTGATTGATGGATGTGGAATGTATCTTATTTACAATGCATCACAATGATGTTCGATTGATTGATCGATTGATTGATGGATTGTTTCTTTTGCTGTTTGTTCTAGTCAGCTGAGAGCAGCAGCACCTCTAAGAGTCTAGGGATCATAGTTCATAGAACGCACTCTCTATATAGTATACATATATATGCTCTATATATGTGAAATGAACGGAACGGATTTCGATAATTGGATATTAAAAAAAGACATTCAAAAGTATAAAGAAATGTATAAATATATATAGTATATATATATATGGATGCATACACATATGCATAGGCATAGATAAAAACAATTAACAAAGTGTTGCACTTTGTGTTAGGTACAGTTGCGTTCCGTAACGCCAGCTGGCATGCATGCTGGCGTTGGCGATAACGATAACGATAACGAGATTACGATTACGATTACGTTCAATGCAAAGTGCAAGACTCTGTTTTCTTTCTCATTTACGGTTGATTTTTACTTTTGTTGGCATTCTCTTTTAGGGTTTTTTTTTTGTTTTTTGTTTTTGGGGGGTTTTCTTTTTGAGCTACGGGCAAATTACTTTTGAGATTGAAGAAATAACAGACAAAGAACACACAAACTTTACAACAAACAAACTGCAATGAGGTGTGTGGAATAGGGGATAGGGGAAACCCTAGGGGGCCCGGGGCCGTAGCTCTAGAGTTGGACACGATGAGAGGAATTAGAGTTACTTTACGGTATCGGGTTTGGGTTTGGGTTTGGTTTGGAAGGCTTGGGATTTATCATAACAGTGAGCGAGGTTGGGGGCGGGGACAGGCGGGCGGGCGGGCTGGGCTGGGCGGACGGGCGGGCGGGCGGTTAAAACGATGGCAACGTTAAACAATAACGATGACGACCATCAATAAACATCTGGAAGAGAAGATACAATTTGCACTCACTCTCACCTGCACTTCCAAAGCATGGTAAGCTACTATAAGTCCTAAAAGAATCACAGTCGAAACAGATATTAAGGTTTTTAACGCTGTCGAGTAAAACGATGCCTGCAAAAGAGAACGAAATGGAAATGAAAGTTCAAATTGTTAGTTACTTAGGCGAGTCTCGATAGTTAAAAAAAATCGCGATAGATCGAAACAAAAATATATCCCCTTGAAAAAATTCCCTCTCGATAATTCTTAATAGTTTGCATTTCTGTGTTACGACTGCTTATTCTATATACAGTCGAATCTGGGTAATTCAAACTCCGCTAAATCGAAAATCACTATAAATCGAAATAAATTCGATATACTTGATTGAAATTCGTTCTCGAGAGTTCTGAATAGTTTGAATCTCTGTGTAAATCGAAAAAAAAAGGAAAACTGATCTTTCTGTCAGACAACATACGGTAGAATCCCGCTAATTCGTTACGCGAAGGGGCATTACGATAGATTCTATCGTATGTTGTCTGACGAAAATGGGAAACGAAATTTTGAATTATCGGAATTCGGCCGTAATGCCCTTTCCCATTCTACTGCATATTGTCTGAGTGAGAGATTCTATTTAGCAACTCGCTCGTTAATTTTTACTCGTAGCTCTATTGGATATATCAGAAATAGAAACATTTCCTCTATCATCTATCTAGCTATTATCTTCTATTTTTGCACTTCTCCATACTCCCAAACATTGAAGAGTTGCTTTTCCTCTAGGCAATGAGAGTAAATAAACTGATGTCACTTTTATCATGCTCTACGCTTTGCGTAATATATTCCATTAGTGAGTAATTCATTCAACTCTAGTAACCGAATATCGAGTAGCTCTATTAGTATTTCACTTAGTGCTCTACATCACTCTCAATAATTTATTCCACTCGCTAAGTAACACTCGTTTATTCAACAGTTGACAGTTATATCTCTCCCGCTCCCACTCTCCCTCGCTCCCTCGCAATTGTCATGGAATCAATTCAATTTAATTTCATTCGATTGCCAGTTATTATATTCATCACGGCTCATTAGCTGTCGGCTTGCATCGGTAGGCGATTCCATGCGATGCGATGCGATGGGATTCAATGCGATTCGATTCAACTCGATTCGATTCGATTCAATTCGATTCGATTCGATTAGTTATAATTCATCAGTCGTGACAGTCGTCACAGTTGTCAGTTGTCATTAATTAGCACTCACCTTTGTGTAGACGCCGGCACTGCTCAGTTCGTTTTCAATCACCATCACAATGATGCCGAACATGCCCATGACCAGGGCATAATCGCTGATGCGTTTGCGCTTCTCGAACAGTGCTTTTCTCTTGCCCAGGCGATAGCCCACATTCGGTTTGTGTTTGGCCGAGTTTGTGGATGGCTTCCTGGAGGTATTCCCGCCAGTAAGCGCACGTTCTTCCATATACCTGGCAAATGCCACACGAAGAAAAAGAAAAAAACAAAAACACATCGATGTGGATTGCGGAGCGTATACTTAATGCTAATTGATAAACCATGCCACCACATCGTCGTCGTCGTCATCGTCAGCCCCTCGAGTCGAGCAACCAAGCGACTAAAACTACTCGATGGCCAAGACATTGACAGATTTGCAAATGTATCTATCCATACATGAATCTATCTATCCATCCATGTATCTATCTATCTATCTAACTATCTATCTGTCTGTCTGTCTGTCTCTGAGCGCATATGAATGGGCATTGCTTAATAAATCTTCGACTAATGGATGACAGGTTGGCTGCCAGCTCATGAAAATTTGTGTCACATCAATTTGTGTACAAGCAGACACGAAGGAGTAGAGTGAGAGAGAGAGAGCGAGAGAGAGGGAGAACTTGATCGACTGCATAATACCCGTGCTTGTTATAGAGACATTTGAATGCAGCGAAGCCAATATGCTCCACTCACGACTCACGACATGAACGGACATGCATGCATAGTTGCCTAAATGCCAGCTGCATATACTAGGTTCCATTTGGCAAAATCAATTCGACTAGAGCACTATACTAGACTAGCACATACCCTCTACTGAGCAGACAAACCCAACAACATATCGATATATATATACATATGTATATCTTTGTGTGTGCGTGTGTATAAATCTATCTAGTGGAATATCAAATGAATTCACATGAAGTCCAAGGAATGTTACCATATGGCGCCATAGCAAACGAAATTGCATTACAATCAAATTGGTTTGCAATATTATATGGCTATTGATTTTATTCTGAAGGTAAACTTAGGTCATTATGTCTGAAATGGCTGAACATATGAGTGGCTATACGAAACTTGAGTAAAATGGATTTTAGTTGAAATTTCAAATAGAATATATTGAACTACTGTATGTTATCGATAGTTAACGCAGCTTTTGTAAAGCGTTAGATAATATTGTCTGAATGCTTTCGATTTTTTTAAACAATAGCTATAATGTTATAGTAGTATCTTAGAATGGTATAGATAGTTATCGCAGCTTTTGTGAAGCGATAAATAATTGAGGCTGAATATTTTTAGATAAAAGATTGATTAATCGTTAGTAAAAACCTAATGTTATAATAGTCGGTTAAAATACTATCGATAGTTATCGCAGCTTTTGTCAAACGGTAGATATTATTGGCTGAATGTTTTCGATAGCTACAAACGTAACTAAAATATATAATGATATAATTGTATGTTAATATGTTATCGATAGTTATCGAAACTCATATACTGTAGAGTCTTATTGAAACTGAATGGTATAGCTGTCAAGTTCTATAGTAGTGGACTATAATGGCTGAATGTTATCGATAGTTATTGAAGCTCATAAGAGGTGGCATGTTATTGTAGCCGAATGTTATCGGTATTTATCGAGGGACATATTAGTATACTATAATATCTGAATAATATCGATAGTTATCAAAACGTATACGAAGTACAGTATATTATGTTTGACTGTCATCGATAGGTATCGATAATAAAGGTATTAATATTCTTAATTTCCCTACATATGTATATCATAAGTACAATATTAGTTAAAAGCAAGCATTTTATTCGATATATATCGAGGTAAGCATCTAAGCCTAACATCAGCTAGCGTAATCTACCCCATTCCCAACAAGGAAACTTTGCAGGGTATCAATGCCTCACTCTGTGCCAAAAATGTATTCTACTTGCGCAGGCAACGACAGAGATTTAGCTGGACACATGACAATAAATGTATGTGTGTGTGTGAGTGTGTGTGTGTGTGTGTGTGTATAGACTATAGCCAAAGTGACTTTATAATACATGGCAAACAAATTGAATGCTCGTCAGAGCCGATTCGATTGGACTTGATTTGATAGTTAGCAAAAACTTTTTATATAACTTTCCCATTTGTTGTGGATTAGTTTCGACTCTCTCCCTCTCACACACACACTCACACACTCACTCTGTGTGCATGTGTATGTGTGACATTTATAATCTGCCCCTGCTGGCGTTGACAGCTAATTATGGCCCATAGCAATTAGTCAAAGTTGTTTTTTTTTTCTCTTTCTGAGGGGGGTGTGTTTGGGGGCGTGTGTGGTTCGATTTGATGTGATGGCTAAGTCTAGCAACTAGATATATATATATATGGGATGCATATATGAGTAGTACTAGTCGGAGCTTGGTATACATACATTTCATACCTAGGGTAGTCGGAGTGGATACCCACTAAAGCCTCGGCCGCTTCTTCGTTGCATCCAGATGAGATCTGTTCCCGGTTCGCAATGGAAGGTGTTTTCATCGAGCCAGGAATTGACAGTGTCGACGCTGGCTTGCGGAGCTAAAATACAAATCATGCAATTAGCGAGAGCGAGATAGAGAGATAGATATAGAGATAGAGTATATAGTATATGTGTGTGTATGTGTGTGTGTGTATGTGCATTGACTAGAACTAAAACTAAAGTCGCTGAGATATCTAAGTGTAAATTGCATTTGAATACATCATATCGGGTATATATATAGCGAGATATAGAGTTATATATCGTGTGTGTGCTTGTGGGGCTATCGGTTAACACATACATTACCATTATCATCATTTGATATTCAAGTATTTCTAGTTAAATCAGGCAGCATAACACGTGTGGGACCTGTGCGCGTCTAAGGTAACAAAACTAGCTTTTGGTGCAGAGGAACGAGTGAGGGATTATAAACTACAAAATACCCTTACTTTTTATACTCTTATATCTAGGCTTACAAATATTCTTACCAATAGTCATATATATATAGATCTTCACTTGCTTTCGAACGAGAAGAAAGCAAAGATATATACCCTATATATCATGCGTTTAGTCTTACATACACCTACGTGTATATACCTTGTTGAAGGCCCTCACTTAAACATTTTTATATACTCTCTCAGTTCTCTTACCAATTTTTGCTTTCATCCATTTACCCTTACAAATAGCCTTTCAAATGACCTCAAAACTATCCATATACCCACATATGCCATATATCCTTCTATATGTGTACCTCTCTAAAGACCTTTTTATATACTTTTTTTGGCATACCCTTTCCGATTCCCTTACACATAGCCTTCTTCATCCCCATCTATATGAAATTTGCCCTTTCATGTTCAGTTGCCTTTCACATATCGTTTCATATACCCTTTCATGTCCACAAATCGGGCATATGCACTAACTAGCTAACTGAAATAAATATTTTATGGAGATATATTATGTTAAATTGAATTTATTTGTAAACAGATTCTCAATGAAACTCAAAATGAAATCCAAAACATTTATGAAATGCTGGGTATCAGCTCGTCGGGCACACCTCTGCTGGTGTTTAATTCAGTTAATCGAAACATGGCTTGAATGCCAGAAGTAATGCAAGTTGTCATAAAAGTTTTAGGTATAATAAAATGAAAACTAGAGCCGAGAATCGTACAACCCACACACACACCAACACCCACACCCATAGCCACACACGTCACACACCCACACACACACACATACACTCACACACACATTTGATTCAGTCATCATAATTGGCTCAATTGAAGCCTCAGCAGCATCAGAATCCGGTCGCCTAATCCTTTTTATCAACCACAATCTCATAACTAAGCCTCAACCTCTAAGACCCAGGGGCTACCGCCCCGGCCGCCCTGCAATTCTCACTTCAGAGCGGTATGTGTGCCACGCCCACTTGGCAAACGGGCGGCTGCTGTGCTGCTGCTGCTTGTTTTGACGCATTTCGCATTCAAAGAAAGCTGACGTCATCACGTATGTGCCTATGTGTGTGTGTGTGTGTGTGTGTGTGTGTGTGTGTGTATGTGTGTGTTTGCGTGTATCTGGTTTTCTTGTCCAGCTGGGGCTCTCTAAATTCAATTATTTGGTAGCCTAACTAACTTGGAAATAAAACCGGAATTGAAAGCACCAAATATACAGTTAAGCTGCCCATATACGTATGTATACGTATTTACATATACACACACACACATACACACAAGTATATATGTATACATACATATATGTATCTGAGTGTTTGTATTGGGGGAGAATCAGAAAATACTAAAATACTAAATCGCACATAAAAAGGCGCACAAGTGCGCCGCTCTGTGGGTGGGCTGGGCGTGTAGTATATGGATGTGGGCGTGGCCATTCTGATGGCTGACGGAGGCTTGGCACCGACAAGAACAAAAAAAAAAAAAAAACCAAATACGACGAAGTATGTAAAGAATTTCTGTGTGTAAAGAAGCAAAAAAAAAGCTAAAACGTTAAAAAAAAACAGCAAGAGGAAAATAAAAACCATAAAGTAAAAGTAGAAAGGAAACCAAAAGCAGCCAAATAAATGAAAGTACACCACACACACTCACACACACATACACTTAGATATATATGCACACACACACGCTGAGTAACGGGCACTTGGCTCTTCATATTTAAATGAAAAACTAAAGATAAGTAATCTCGACTTGGGTGCGGTTTTCTGGTCTTTTTTTTTTTTTGCTCTTATTTATTTATTTATTTTCATTTTGTTAGACTAAGCACGAGCGAGCGAGCTCTAGTTTAACTGTAACTAAGTAAATGCTAAGCTACGCACGCACCAACACACACATAATGAGGGAGAGAGAGAGGGAGAGAGTGTGTGCGGTACTTAGGCGTACAAAAAATTTTCTTTAAATTAAGCATAATGCGCGCTCGCATAGACGCACGCTCGCATTTCGCCGTTAAATCCAAATATTTGTTTATAAAATCCACCAGAAACTCACAGCGCCGCAAATCCCGTTACGTGCCTGTGTGTTGATGCTTGAGCTTTGCTTTTGCTTACGCTTCTAGTGCTCTTGCTCTGTCGCACTGCCGTCGCGTTCATCGCTGCCTCCATTTGTCTCTCTAACTGTTACAGTTCATCTGCCTTAGAGATGGGCGTGCAAACGAAGACAGATATCGTGAAGCAAAGCCAACGACTGTCGTGCAATATACATAATTTATATTATATACATACATACGTAAATACATACTTATGTATGCACACACAAGCACACATGTATATATACATATGTATAAATAAATAAATATACATATATACATATACTAATCCCTCCCTATTGATAGTTGCCTTGCTAATTGTTGCAGTTTTTTTGTTATTGTTGTTTTCTTTTGTGTCTGCGCCGTTATTCGAAATTTGAGGTCCAAGCACGTCTTGCTTAGTCCGATGCCCAAAGGGCTGCGATAAAAGCCTTTGCCTGCGCCCATCTCTAATCTGCATATTAACACATACAGACGCTCGCACTCTCACTCTCATTGTCACTCACACACACACGCGCTCACTACAAGCAGGTACATTGCAGTGTGCGTGTATGCTTAGTATGTTCAGTCGTCTCGCTCTCGTGCACTTACACAGCACATATACAAGCATGTACATATGAGTGGGGGCTGAATGTTGTCTTTGAATTGAGGCCTTAATCAGTTTGGCTTTCGCATTTTGTGCGCTCTAATGAAAATGCTCACAAAAGCTGTGTGAATCGTCCTTTCCTTACCCCCTTTAACTAAGTAGAATTGGTTTAATGCTAAGTAGATTTGCTTTAATGTGTGTCGGCTCTAGTTGCTGCTGCCGTTGTTATTGTTGTAACTGTTTATGCTAATAATAGCAAGAGACAGTGCGAGAGAGAGAGAGAGAGACAAAGAGAGCGGCAAAACGAAAGAGTGCCAATGTCAGAGAGCTGCAGGCAAAGCTGTGCTAAGTTTGACTTTGACTTTGGCTATGCGATGAGTTAAGCTCGCTTGAGTTGAGTTGAAATGGCAGAGTTAAGCTCAGAGCTCAATGCAGTGACAGGCCTATGGTGATTGCTGTTGCTGTTGTTGTTTTTGTAATTATTATTATTGTTGTTGCTGTTGACTCTGTGCTTAGTGATGGGCGTTCTGCGATTGGCGCGTGTTTGACTCCCGTTATTGTTGTTGTTGTTGTTGCGTTTATTGTATTTATTGTTGCCAGCTAGTATGTTTAGTGATGGGCGTATTTCTATTCGCGCGCTCACACCCTCTCTCTCTCCCTCCCTCTCTCTCTCTCTCTTTCGCGCTTTGTCGCCTCTAATGCATGAACATAAAGCTGATCAGCTGGCCAAACGCGTGTGTGTGGGTGTGTTGCTGGCACGCCCACAACAACATTGAAATTGAATGGGCAAACAGGAAAAGCAGCTGCTGTTGCTGTTTCTGTTGCCGAGTTGTTTGTCATTGTTGTTAATGTTTTGAGCTTTGCGTGTCACACAAACACACACACACACAGGCACGTACGCACACACACGTACACACGTATACACGCTAGCGTTGGGCCACACGCAATGACAAACTCGGAGGCGTTATCAATGCCAATGGCGGCAACGGCGACACAGATCCTGCTTCTGTCTACATATGCAGAAAGGCCAAAGGCTACAAATATACGCACACACACACAAGGAGAGAGAGCCATGCGTGTGTGTGTGTGTGTGGGCAACATAAAATAAAATAAATTGCGCATATTCTGGAACATCTAGTGCCAATGATGTTAATTGGATTTCTTAATTAAGCTGAAAAGCGAAGCGAAACGACACAAACGCAAACGCCGCAAGAAAAAAAAAACGGAGAGAAGAAGACAAATTATGAAGCAGGAAACTATAACTTCTTTGTATCTGTCTATTGTTTCGCTTTTTATGCATAGCCTTACGCACACTGTCAATGTATAGCAGCTCTTGCAGAGGCAGTATATTGAGGCAGAGTATTGTATACGAGTGCTCGGGGCAATGAAATTGAATCCAATTGTGTTTATGCCTCTTCACAATTCTCCAACAGTTTAGAGATAATCCAAGCGCAATATGGCTCATATTTATGTAAGATTCGTCTGTATAAACAATTTCAGTTCAGAGAAACTTGCTTTAGAAGCTAACATAGCGCAAAATATAGCATACTTATGGGGGTTACTTGAGGGTCGTAGCTAAAGCTGAGATAATTACAGCTAATGGTCAGCCAAATGATTAGCCATACGTCTATATATGAAGCGGAGACACAGAAAACTCAAAGGGATCGCTCTACATAGATCCTAGATTAATTGTTGCTTTCTCTGTAGCATATTTTTTTTGGGTTTGCTCGAGGACTACTTTCCACTTGAAGCAGTGAATACTGTAGGGCAGAAATGTACATTTAATATGCATTGTACATATGTATGTAAATTTAATGTAACTTAACATAGGAACAGAGCCTACTTATTAGCGCCTTCCAACTGAATTCTTTGAGAAGAGGCTAAAAGAAGTGAAAGTCGAAGGAAAGTCGTAAGACAGTCGTAATATCCAATTAGTTGACCATGCTAGAAACTTTGCTCAATCTCGCATCGAAGCTATAGCATAAGCAGCACAAGGCTCGTTATCTCTCGTAGTTTCAGCCTGTCCAGATGACAGATACCTAGTCGAAAGTGTAGCCTGCTCATGTCAGAAGAAATTCATGCCAATGAAAAAACTCAAGGCTCCTTCAGGGCATAAATCTTCGAGAGCAGGCAGTCTTGCCTAAAAGTTAACCCAAAAAAGTGTAGCATACTTAAGCGGGCAGCTCACATATGCCCTAAATTATGGATGTTCGGCAAATCTGCATTGTCGACTGCACGCAAATCAGTCGAAACGCACTCCATAAAAAAAAAAAATAAAATTGGCCTAGACTTGAAGCCATCCAATTTGGTATATATGGGGGGGTGGGGCGCACTGATAATTCTATATATGCCAGTCATAAATATTAATGCCGTTCGTCATAAAAGTCGTCTCTTTGCCAACTGCAAGCGTAATGATGCCCATTAAGAATTCACAATTTCATGGAACTTTTGTCGAAGTCCAAGCAGGAACTGGGTCTCGCATTTGTTCAGACGAAACTTTTCGCATTGCCGCCTTTCATAATGCATAATAATAATAATAATTGTCGTTGTCCTTTGTCGTCTGTCCTTTGCCGCAGTTGAGAGTTGAAAGCAGAGACAGACAGACGGACGAGTGGACGTAGAGAGGTGGAGAGGGCAGACAGGTTGACGGACGGATAGACCTGCAGACGTGTGAACGGATAGACAGCGACACAGACGGACGGATAAACATGCAGACGGAGGGATAGACAGCAAAACAGAGGGACGGATAAACATGCAGACGGAGGGATAGACAGCAAAACAGACGGAGGGAAAGACTGCGAAACAGTCGGACGGATGGATAGCGACACAGGCGGACGGATAAACATACAGACGGACGGATAGACAGCGACACAGACGGACGGATAGACAGAGACACAGACGGACGGATACACAGCGACACAGACGGACGGACAAACATACAGACGGACGGATAGACAGCGACACAGACGGCCGGATAATTATACACACGAACTGTCACAACGACAGACGGACGGATAGACAGTTGGCGGGAAATTCGCATTTGGCAGCTAGTCAAAAATAAAAATGACTTTCCATTTACCTACTTTGCCGCTTACCATTGTGTGTGTGTGTGTGTATGTGTGTGTGTGTTAAGGTGTTTGCACGAAAAATGTCTCCCTTTATTGTGTGTGTGTGTGTTTTTTTTTGGCTCATGGCTTGCCGCATTGCCATTGTGCCACGCCCCTCTATCACCTGCACAGCAGAAAATTAACATAGCCATTGCGGGGCGCAAACTTTAACGAGCAGGCGAACGGCACAGCACGCATACGACGCACACACACGCACAACCACACTCACACTCACATGCTCACATGTTTGCACTTGAAGGAAATTGGTGGAAATTATCGAGTTTCCTATACAAAACGCGTCTGACACGCAGCTAACGGCAGTTCCCACTGAACTTGAATATCCTTTGCCTACTCCTTGTTGTTGTTGTTGTTGTTGCTCCTGTTGTTGTTGTTGGTCCTGTTTTAGCCATAGTTGAAGTTGTCGTTGGAGCTGACTGCCTATTGCTTTAACGACAACGTTTAGATTTTGGCTACGCGCCGCGTACCACCCCCCCTCCCCACCTCTCCACCTCCTCTCACTGTATATATGATATATAATAGCAGCGTGGTGCACATGATTTTGTTGCCAGCCTTCAGTTTCATTAGTGTTGCCTAATAAATTTAGCGTAATTTACGTTTAGTTGTGGTTTAGGTTTTTCCTGTGCTGACGGAAAGAAGGCGGCTCGAAGGGCCAGCAGGGGGGGATCTATTGAATGACATTGGAGAGAGTGAGAGAGAGAGAGAGGGACAGAGAGGGAGAGAGAGAGCGGGCGCAGCTGGGTTTCTCTGGCAAGGTGGGGATCTATCGAGGGGTCTAAGGCGAGGCAAAGTTCTGTCGCGGTCTATGAGAAGGAGCAGGAGCTGGCGAGCCACTGGCAGGCCGAAGGGAGGGCAGTCCTAATCGCTGTGTGACCGGGGCGCCAGGGAGGGAAGGCGTGCTGACAGAATGGCAAGGGTCTATGGAGGCCCTGTTTTTATTTTCGTCTCGAGTGCAGGAAATTCATAATGAAGTGCTCGCTTTGTTGAAGCTTAATTAGGCGTATAAGTAATATATTCTATACATCAGTCGCTGCGTGAGTGTGTGTGTGTGTGTGTGTGTGTGTGTGTTCCTGTTTCACTTTGAGCTGGAGGCGGCTGAAGTTGAAAACTTTGAATTAGTAAATTAGTTCACCCTGAGTGCACAACTCGGTCACTGTTGTATATTGTTGTATGTGTCGCCCCTGCCTCTCGCGGCACGCCCCTTTTCCTTAGACAGTGGGCGGGGCTGTCAAGTGTAAGTTGAAAACTTATTGTTTGGCCGTCGCACACTTCACTTATCACTTTTATCGCTTGGCCAAAAGAGAATGGCCAGGCAAGAGCTAAATATGACTTGGATACCCTGTTAGGGCAGACGAAGAGGGTAGGGCTGACTGCGAAAGAACTATGCAAATGAACTAGTGAACTTATGCAGGGACTCATAAACTGTGTAGCTGGTTCATGAATCGATTAGTTGTTCTATTGCTTCACAGTGAGCTGTTCGGCTGTAGTTCATGAACTGGTTCATTTATAAATGAGCTATATTTCTGTTACTGGAGATGTGACTGAGTGATTCTATTCACAGGTTTAGCTATTTATGAATGATTCGCTATGAGGAGTTGGTTCATGCTGAACTAGTTCCGTCTGCTTTGCTCTAGAGTCGCTGGCTTCAAATGAACCATTTGAGCAAATGAATAGTTGAGCTAGTTGTGTCGGGAATATTGGACTGATATCTAGTAGCGCCTTTAAGCTGCTCTCTCGACTTGAACTAGTTCCGCGAGTGGAACCACTGCTCTCAGGTCTACTAGTCCTTCGTTCGTTTTCTAGCTGCTGAGTAACTGCTCGTCGAGCAGTCTTTTGACATTTTCAATCTATAATGAGCATGAACTTATTTTCTTCCTCCTCCTCCTCCTCTCTGCCTCCCCCTCTGCCTCCCCCCCTGCCACCTCTTCTTCATCATCTTTTGCGCTGTATTGGACGAGTGCCAAAGCGGCGCATCCAATAAATAATGATAACTTGACAATGGCAAGAAATTTCTTAAGCCCCACGTTCCACTCGCCCACTGCCCACGCCCCTACCACCCGCCTACCCTCCTTCTCCCTTTTTACCCTAACACTAAAGCGAATTCACATAAGTCAAATGGACGAGACTTTCGAGTTGTTGTTGTTGTTGTTATTGTTGTTGTTGTTATTGTTGTTGCTTGTCATTGTCGTGGACTTTGCAGGTTGTTATGATCGAAAATCAATATATATATAGCCATAGCCCCCTTCCTACCTCTCTCTCTGTGTGTGTGTGTGTGTGTGTGTGTGCAACCCTTATATGACAGACAATTTATGAATCGCAGCCAAGACATGTGCCACTTGGCTCGGACGAATGTCTTTCGAGCAGGGCTGCCAGTTAGTCGCAATCGCTTGCATTGCACCACCAGCAGTTGCACCACCCACAGTCAACCACAGCCATGCCCAACTCGAAACCCAACCACAATTCCAATTCCATTTTCAATTCCAATTCCAATTCCAGCTCGAATTCAATGCAATGTTGGCGTTTGCATTTCACATAAATAATATATATATACATGATATATACATACATATATATATATATATAGATATGTATAGAGATTTGGGGTCACGCGTTCTTACGCCTGACTTGCTGATAATCATTCAGGCAGCTACAGTGAGCACTGAGTACATTGAATCGCATTAATTATTACGCTCCTCATTAAGCTTGCATTCCACACAAGTTCCGAGGGCTACAAGAGTATTTTAGAGTCCATAGGATTGCTAGTTCTACTGGGACATTTGTATAAATCTGGTAGTTGATTTGATTGATTGATTGACTGACTGTAGATCATGATTAATTATTATTATATATTAGTTATTCATGTGTAAAAATACGTAGAGAAATTTTAAGCATTTTATGGTATAAAACAAAAGCCATGATTGATTGATTAGTGATTGATAACTTGGGGATAATATTATAAGCTAGCTAAGACAATATTAGAATATTCACATACAATCTGATAACCCGACTGACTGATGGACGGGCCAATGCAGTGATATCTTGATTGATTGACTGTTAAATTATTTACTGAACATGATTGATCGACTAATTGAATATATGACTGGCGGTTAGACAGAAAGCCAAACTGAATGATTGATTGACTAACAAATTGACTGACTGACTGACTGAGCTGATACAGTGATTGATAGATTAATTGACTCCCAAATCAATTACTGCACATGATTGATTGACTGACTGACTAAATGTATGACTGACAGACGAATAGAGTCAAATTGACTAATTTGATTGATTGACTAACATATTAACTGTGCTACACATGATTGATTGACTGACTTACATACATTTGTCTGATTGACAGATGAACAGCGAGTCAAATTGACTGACTAATTTGATTGATTGACTATCAAACTAACTGTGATTGATTGATTCCTATGCCATTTGATTGATTGACTGACTAAATGTGAAACTGACAGATGAATAGCTAGTCTAATTGACTATCCAATTTGATTGATTGACTAACAAATTCACTGTGCTTGATTGATTCCTAAACCATTTACTTTACACATGATTGACTGACTTACATACATTTGTCTGATTGACAGATGAACAGCGAGTCAAATCGACTGACTAATTTGATTGATTGACTATCAAACTAACTTTGATGGATTGATTGACTGTTGACTCATTTAATAAACATAAGTGATTGACTGACTGACTAAATGTATGACTGACAGATGAGCTGCTAGTCTAACTGACTATCCAATTTGGTTAATTGACTAACAAAGTATTGTGATTGATTGATTGATTGACTGTTGAATCATTAAATAAACATGATTGATTGACTGCCTGACTAACTGTAAGACTGAGAGATGAACAGCGAGTCAAATCGACTGACTAATTTGATTGATTGACTAGCAAACTAACTGTGATTGATTGATTGATTGACTGTTGAATCATTTAATAAACATGATTGATTGACTGTCACACTAAATATTTAACAAATGAACAGACAGTTAAACTGACTAATTTGATTGATTGACTACCAGACTGACTGATTGACACGTTGATTGACTGTCCAATTGACAAAGCTTACAGGCAATACAACGCCATGATTTCAGTGATTGCAAGTATTACTAAACGTGATTGATTGACTGATTGAGGAATGAAGGAATATATATTTAAAGAAATGTCAGCCCGTCGCCATTAGCGCATGACCACTGTCGCCATGACTGCTGACGATTGTTCAAGTTTTCGAATTGAGTTTACTCAACTCAAGTTTTTTGTTATCATTGCTGTTTGCAACTTTGTTGTCAAGCACAACCATTTTCATTATAATTTCCATGCAAACTTGCAGCTCAAATATTTGTAAACACACACACACACACACACGCACACCAATACAAACGAACATGTCCCTTATGCAAACATTGTCAAATGCCCAAAGCGCTGAGGCGTCATATAGATTGATATTTGGGGTGAAAGAGAGTGAGAGGGAGAGAGAGAGAGACAGCTAGTATAGGGTATACATTTGCTCTGCATAGGTCAATGCTAAGCAAATAATTAATAAACAATAAGCCAAAGCTCAATTGGCCTTGACTTGAAGTGTTTTCACGTGTCTTTATTATTATTTTATTATACCTTATTTTGCGCACAGTGAATGAGAGAGAGAATGAGCGAGAGAGAGAGAGAGGGGGAGAGTGAGTGAGACGCAGTGTGTAAAAGGCTCGCCTCACGCTTGCTCAACTAGCCGCAAAAACACGCGCTCTGACTCCGGCCCACCGGGCGTATGAGCATTGCCCACATACGCCATGTTTGACAAGAGAGAGAGAGAGAGAGAGAGAGAGAGAGAGAGAGAGAGAGAGAGGGAGTGGGGGCATAAACCACGGTCTCAATTGCACAACAGCTTATTCATGGTTGGCTAACCAATTGCGTTTCAATTACAATAATTTGATATTGTTTGATATTTTGGAAAGCGGCGCAGCAACTCGAAACCAGGCAACGGCATTTTTGGGGTCGGATGTGTGTGGTCAGAGAGCCACGTGCAGCAGGAGCTCTATTTACTGTATGAGTGTGTGTGTGTGTGTGTGTGTGTGTAAACTTATTTAGGCCAAAGCATATCAAAAAGCGTTTAGGCAGCTCGTTACGCGAAGCGCTGGCAAAAACTCGATGAAAAGATTCATTGTGTACGTGTATGTGTGTGTGTGTATGTGTGTGTGTGTATGTGTGTGTGTGTGCGTTTGTTTTTATAGCTGGACACGTGCACATTGTATAGGGTTCAGGTCCGGCTTTTGCCACTCCATATGTAGATTACTAGCTTTGCTTTTCTTTCTCCTTCTTCTTCTTCTCTTTTTTCTCGTACGGCGCAATCAAGTGGCGCCATCTATGTTTGGGTTTTGAGCTAGCTTCAGCTTTGTTGTTGTGTTTTTCCACCCCCTTTTTATTGGTGGGCGTGGCGCAAGATTGTATCGAACTTTGAAGCAATAGTTTGTAAACTCTTTGACTACAATCTATGCATACGAAATGCTCGCATTTTCCGGTTTTTTAATGGAACGGGATGAAGAAACTTTGCGAGTTTCTGTTGTTTGTTGAGTTGGCTGGCAATGCTCAAATATTAGATGGGGTTGACCGACAGTTGATAGATGTTTGGATACTCGCAGCTCGTCTACTACTATTTTCTACTACTATTTTTATATGACCACTAGAAAGGAGTTATATATACGGAGGCGATAAGTACTCAAATTGAACAAACTTTCTCTTTCACTGCTATTTTCTACTACTATTTTGTAGTAATATTCACACGGACACATTTCCTTTGCTACTACTATTTACTACTCTGAAACGGCATCAAGTTGGCAAGTGAGAACAATTGGGAGATGCCCTACATTTACTTATTTATGCAGCAGCTACTACTCTTTTCTACTACTATTTTTAGCTACAATTTCATATACTTTTTTCTTCACATATGCATACTTTAATTGCTTAACATAAAGTAAGTATAAGTAACAAAATAAATACTAATTTCTACTACTAATTTCTACTACTATTTTCTACTACTATTTTCTACTACTATATTTTACTACTATATTTTACTATAGTTCATATTGAACCTTAAAGATTTGAATTGAATGTCAACAATATCAATGACCAGCTAATAGATACCCTATAATTCTCTGCATCTACTACTATTTTCTGCTAATATTTTTACTTTGAGCATTAGCATTCGGGCAAAATAGAGAGTGTTATTTTGCCCGAGTGCTAATGTGACCTTTATACAAAGACTGTAAGCACTCTATAACCCGAACACAATGGTGATCAACTAGTAGCTACCCTATACATGTAATGTATCTACTCCTTTTTAGTACTTTTTATTTCTATTGCCTACTCCTACAACTTTCTACATTCTCCTTTTCATATGTGAGTACCTCTAGCACTCTATGATATCATTTTCATCAGCGTAATCGTCTAGGATTTGCCCTGTACCTATGCACATCTATATCTCACCTACTACTTTTTCAACTTTTTCCTTCCACTTTTACTCCCCAATGCGCCTTTTTGCTACTCACATTGATGCGAAGCAAATGCCGTAGACCTTTCAACGTCTGCTACTTATTTTAAGACTCTTCTGGTCTTATCAAAGCTGCCGCCAAGCGAAAACAAACAGCAGAGCTTATATATATATATATATATATGTATGCCTACACATACACACACATATATATTGATGTATTTCCTATGTATGTGTTCAGAGCGCTGCATTTGCGTGGCATGAAGAAAATCGGCTTATTTCTATTAAAATCCCAGCAGAAATTGTTTTGCCCACAAGCTGAGCTCATGAGAAATATGCCAGGATACACTGTGCGAAATTGAGCAGCACTTAACAGCATTTGCATTGTGTGTTCGATTGAATGCGATTAAAATGGAAATTTGACTTGCAAAGTGTAGAGGAAAGTGTGAAAAAGTCAGAGCAAAAAGTTGATCATGAATGAATAATCAGTCAATCTGTCAATCAGTCAGTCAAGCATTCAATCAGCCAGTGAAACGTTGAAGAATGTGACACAAAATATAAATGAAGACATAAGACAACACAATATGTTCATCAATCAATTGATCAATCAGCTCGTTAGCTAGTCAATCAATCAAACTAAGTGAGGATATTTCTTTACCCATAGAACATTTAGAAGAGTTCCGCCAGTAAAACGTTTAAAAATGCAATGCAAAGCACAAGGCAAAAGAAGGAGAAAACGAAACCATAAATCCATCAGTCCATCAATCAGCTGGTCAATCAATTCGATTGGATCTCCAGCGGCCAGTAAAACGTTTCAGAATGCGACAGCCCAAGGCAAGCGAACGAATAGCCCAAAAACAAGTCCACTTAGAGAGACAATCAATTAGTTGATATATTGATATTCATAGTTCTTAAAAGCAATTGCAAGGGGGCTGCCAGTGAAACGCTGAAGAATGCGACACAGAGCAGCAGCAGAGACATAAATAGACGAAAAAAAAAAAAAAAAAAACAAAAAACGTTCTCTAGAGATGAAGTAAATAAGTTTTCTGACGCTGAACGTGTGTGCGCTTGGGTCACGTAGACGGCAAAGTTGAAACGAGCCAAACGTGTCACACACACACAGAGAGAGAGAGAGAGAGAGAGAGAGAGGTAGAGAGAGAGAGGGAATATTCGACTAGAGAGTAAGAAAAATAAAATACTGCAAAATTGTTGTCAGTTGTTAGGGTAAGCAGCAAATACACAACTTGTTTTTGTGTGTAATGGAGTCTGGCTTGTCAATATCTCAATACGTATATACATATATCGATATATATATAAAGGTATATGTTTATTGATATGAGACAAATATGCCATTTGCAGCAGTTACCTTTAAACGCTACACCTGTGCAGTTGCAGGCACTTTGGAGGGCTGACATCTGACAGCAATTGAAACCGAAACCGGAATCAGCAATGGAGCTAAACAAAAATATATATATACACATATACTATATATTATACATCTGCTATTTCGGCTATACTTTATTTTTTGTTCAACAACAACAACACCTGTCATAGGTGTGATTGATTGCCCTTGGCTGATAGCGAGTCAATATGAAGCAATTAAACAATATAATTACAGTAATAGTTGTATGCGATGCCATAGAGTGTACGACTACGACTTGTACATGTCAAGGAGGTCAAGGCATTAACATTTAAGAACCAGCAACACAAACACAACAAAGACAAACAGAGAGAGAGTGAAAGAAACGCAAGTAAAGTGTCTCGGGGTCTGAGTAGTGTTCATATACAATATACATTCTATAAGTATAAGTAAATATATTTATCTTTTGCTTAGCTCTAATAGCGCCTCTCTGCGTGCTTCTCAGCGCATGAATTAGTGATTTTTATATGATTACGGTTCTTGAAGCAGAGCTCTATAGCAGTCTGTTCTCCATCTTAGCCAGTTCTATCAGCTTGACGCCTTTCTCCTTGATTCTCAAAATAAAGAGTTGTAGAAATGCCTTAATATCCCCAGAACTTAGGTAAATGAAGTATCGATTTTACTCCAAATGAATTTAAGGAACTTTGCTAAAGTTTAAACGCCTCTCTTTGTGATTCTCATAGAATCACCAGGAAAATACTTTATATACACATGATTTGAGCTTAGAGCTCTAACTTTTTGTGTACTCTGACTGGCCTTTCTCTGTGATTCTCATAGCTTGTATGCTTTCCTAGCATATCGATTATACTCCAAATGAATTTAAGGAACTTCACTAAAGTTTTAACGCCTCTCTTTGTGATTCTCATAGAATCACCAGGAAAATACTTAATATACAAATCATTTGAGCTAAGAGCTCTGACTTTTTATGTACTCTGACTGGCCTTTCTCTGTGATTCTCATAGCTGGTATGCTTTCCCAGCATATCAATTGTACTCCAAATGAATTTCAGGTATTTCGCCAAAGTCTTAAAGCCTCTCTTTGTGATTCTCATAGCATCACCAGGAAAATACTTTATATACAAATCATTTGAGCTTAGAGCTCTGACTTTTTGTGTACTCTGACTTGCCTTTTTCTGTGATTCTCATAGCTTGTATGCTTTCCCAGCATATCAAATGAATTTAAGGAACTTTGCTAAAGTTTTAACGCCTCTCTTTGTGATTCTCATATAATTCAGGAAAATACTTAATATATAAATCATTTGAGCTAAGAGCTCTAACTTTTTGTGTACTCTGACTTGCCTTTCTCTGTGATTCTCATAGCTTGTATGCTTTCCCTGCTTTCCCCGCCTCTCATAGCTCATAGCTCCCCCTCTCTCTCTCTCTCTCTCCGCTCGGGTCTCTCGTCAGCTTCGTCGAGCATTTGAATACCCTCAGTGAAGGCTAATAAAAACGACATGCCATAATATTATGCTGATTTCCACTGGGTGCAGGGTATGTGCATACAAAGCAGAGGCAAAAGCAAAATTAATAACAACTTCAATGGGCAAACACAATGCCCAGCTCGATTTCCTGCCTCTGCTCTGGCTCTGCGCTGCTTTTCAATTTGCCAAAAGCAACAAAACTTTAACAGTTACTTTGTTGTCGTTGTTGTTGCTGTTTTCCTTCAGCTCTTTATTTTGGTATTTTTTTTAGGTTTCTTTTCCCATTTTGCTTCAGCAGTGACTTCATTCGCTCCTCTTCACATTGTTTCGCTGCGAAGGCCAATCAAAATATGATATGAGGGCAAATGAATGCGCAATGTGAATTGCTTGAAATTAGAATTTTGATTAAGCGCTGCACACATTTTGGCCAAAGCCGAAGCCACGTGACGTATACGCAACGTGCGCGAGCAACAACGTTGCGCATACGTAACGTTGGCCCAGCACCAGCACCAGCACACACACACACACGCACACGCACACACACACACAGATAGAGGATGTTTTTGTTGTTTATTTCCGCATTTTTTATTTTTATTTTTGGCATTGTTGAAGTTTTGCACGTTGCTCGACAGTTGTTGCCGTTGTTGTTGTTGTTGTTGTTGTTGTTGTTGTTGTTTTGTTTTATTTATTCTCATTTTTTTTTTTTTTTTTTTTGTTGCATACACATGACTTATATAACGCCCACACATAGTCATCGTGGGCGGCAGCAGTTAGCATCTCCTCAAAGCTGGCGAATTGCATAAGCCAGCTGCAGAGGCTGCACCAAAGTTGCGTCTGCAGCAGCAACAACAACAACAACGAGGACAACAACGACAACAATGACAGCAACAACAACGACAACTACGACAACAATCTGCCGGCAGTGACAGAAACATGTGACAAGAAGTCCAAGCGCAGCCGGCATTGTGGCACCACCCACCCCCTCCCTCTCACCCCACCCCTTCAAAATACGCCGCCATTGGCCAACGCCGGGCACCCCTGCAGAGCGGAAATGTCAATCAACAAGCCGGAAACTGGCAACTGCCACTGAAACCGGCTTGATGAAGCATTTTTTCGCAATTGCCTGACAGCCGGTTAGGTACGCCCCCGCACCCTCGCACCACCGCACCCAAAACAAGAACAACAACACAACAGTTGAGGAAACAAACAAATAAACGCACTCACACACACACACACACATGCATACACACGCACACCCACACACACACTCGCAAATAAACAGACTCAAAGTCAACTGCGAACTGGTCGTGGAAAACTGTTTAGCAAACTGCAAATTGAGATTGCGAAACAAGAAAAGTTTGTCACTTCGGAACCAGGAACTAGTACGAACTAGTGTGAGCTAGCAAATGGAACTGGAATTGGGAATCAGTGTGGAGAGATGCGACTACTGCAAAGAGGAATCCATTGAACAGCAGGAGACGGAACTTGTGTGAACTAATGTGAACTATAGTGAACTAGTATGAACTAGCAAAGAGGAATGCGCCTACTGCAAAGAGGAATCCATTGAGGAGAACAGCTGGAGACGGAACTAGCGTGAACTAGTGTGAACTAGTATGAACTAGCAAAGAGGAATGCGACTACTGCAAAGGGGAATTCATTGAGGAGAGCAGCTGGAGACGGAACTAGTGTGAACTAGTGTGAGCTAGCAAATGGGAATCAATGTGACTACTACAAATTCATTGAGGAGAACAGCAGGAGACGGAACTTGTGGGAACTAGTGGGAGCTATAGTGAACTAGTATGAACTAGCAAAGAGGAATGCGACTACTGCAAAGGGGAATTCATTGAGGAGAGCAGCTGGAGACGGAACTAGTGTGAACTAGTGTGAGCTAGCAAATGGGAATCAATGTGACTACTACAAATTCATTGAGGAGAACAGCTGGAGACGGAACTAGCGTGAACTAGTGTGAACTAGTGTGAACTATAGTGAACTAGTGTGAGTTAGCAAATGGAATCCTGAATTGGGAATCAATGTGACTACTGCAAATTCATTGAGCAGAGCAGCTAGAGACGGAACTAGTACGAACTAGTGCGAACTAAAGTGAACTAGTGTGGGCTAGCAAATGGAACTGGAATTGGGAATCAAAGTGGAGAGATGCGACTACTGCTAAAGGGAATCCACTGAGAAGAGTGACTGGAGACGGAACTAGTGTCAACTATAGTGAACTAGTGTGAACTAGCAAAGAGGAATGCTACTACTGCAAAAGGAATCCACTGAGAAGAGTAGCTGGAGAAAGATAAGCTAGATGGAGAAGACTTTAATCTAAAGACTGATGCTAATAATTTGGAACTAGTTCCACTAGTGAAGCAAACTGGCGCTGAGAACGTAAGGCTAAGCCATAAACTGAGCCTACAGATTTTTCATTAGTATATATATTGCTATTTGCCAGAGGAGATTTACATTAAGAATTAGTTGGCAGCTGATTCTGACTGCTGGAACTAATTTCTGATAAAGGGAACTGGAGCTGCGAGAGGGCAGTAAGATAAGAATTAAGAACAGCATAGAGATATCTAGCTAAGAGTGACTAGTTAAGAATTATAAAGAAGTAACTATAAAGATGAAGACAGTAGGATGAACCATTACTATGAACTTGTACCGAGGGCCCTGATACTACGAATGAGAAGTAGAGAAGAAATTATAAGAAGTATGTAAGTAGCAATGATAAGTAGAGAAATGAAAGGAGAATACTTTAGCTATATGAATGCCTAGAGAACTAGTTGGGAACTAGGAGCTGGTAGTGCAAGCTGAGACCGTAAATTGATGAACTTGTGAACTGATACTGTTTAGGTAGATCAAAAATAAAGGGAATAAATTGGGAACAAGAACTGACAACTGGAACCAGTAAATGGAACTAACAGAAATAACTAGCAGCTGGAACTGGCAACTGGAACTTCATACTAACTCGAGCTGGCAACTGAAACTGCGAGCTACTGGAAACCATTATGAAAAGTCATACCAAGAAATAAATAAACATAATACATATCACCTGAAGTAAAAGTACTGAAGAACTAGGAACAGCTCAGTGTTCAGCCGTTTATAATTCTCACCACATAGCAATCTAATGGAATACTAGAACCGGCAGCTGTTACTGCTAACTGGCGCTGGGAGCTGCCGAGCACCGTGCAAATTGATACGAAGTGATGGAAAATTTGTGGTAATTGGAAGCAATGGACAGACCAGGTACTGAGAAGTGAAACAACTGGGTAATACGAACTGCTAAATAGCAGCTGGCAGCTGGCAACTGGCAACTGGCAACTAGATACTGAGAGCTGGGCACTCGGCACTACCACAGAAATATAAAAGTCTGTGGTTTGTTGAATGGAAATGGAAAGCTGATAAGTGAAAATATTATATGTATGCGTATACATCTATATATGCATGGGGAAAGAAAACCGGGAAATGGTATAAAATGGCGATACTGGGAACTGGTGCTAGGAACTGGTACTGGGAGCGAGTTCTGCTATCCAATCAACATTATGCATAGAGATACTGGGAACTGGAATGCTATTTATTAAATTCAATGGAGCTTACTAACAATATCCGAGAACGGCAAAATGTAAACAGATAAGAGAACTGAAGTGGAGATTTGAAACGGAGTACCAAGAACTGAGATCCAATGGAAACTCGCATTGAATATACATAGACTAAGGTCTAAGAACTGGAACTGGAACCGTTCCTAGAAATTGATAACAGAGGCGTTAAGTATACTCCCTCAAAAACAGAAGCTGCAACAGATCTAAGAGTAGGAACTAGAACTGGAACTAAAATTAGAACTGGAACTAGAACTAGAACTCGAGCTACTTAATAGACACTTTGTGCGACATCAATGACAAGTAGAATAATGACAGTAGAATAATTCAATTAGATATTTTAAAGGACATCCATTTCGTATCCCTTGTGAGCCCTCTGAGCGGTGAGCGAGTTTGCATCGAGTTGCAATGGGCCTAATTGTTTATAACTAATAATTGTTTGATATATATCAAAAGTTGTCAATCAAAATGTGAGAAGGCGAAAGTTTTCCTAGTGGTTCTTATCGCCTTAATTGCGGCATGGACAGCAGCAACAGCAACAACTAGTTCCGCAAAAAACTTTGACAGCTCCGAAAAGTTTCACTCAAAATTAATTAAAATGAATTTGATAAAGAAAATGCGAAAGGAAAACCGATGGAGAAGACGTAGAAAGTAAACAGGATTATGTTAGGAGGGACTTCGAACAGCTCTGCTTAAATACCAAAAACTATCAGCTGCAAGAGGTAAAAGCGAAAGTTCTGCCTTCTTCTTCTTCTTCTTCTACGTTTCGTCTCCTTTCGCATTTTCTTTCTTTCTGCAAACTTCCCAAGTTTTGGTTTTTTTTTTTTTTACTTTATATTTGTGGCATTTCTTTTTATGGGATTTTTTCAAGGTCTTTTGGTTTCTGTCAATCTTATTTGTAAAACTTTTGCAACTTCTGTAGGCGCCCTTAACTTATTGCTCAATATAAATGAGACTTGCTTGCTTCTTCGCAAACTTTTACTCGACTTCCATTTAGAGATGTGTTTTTAAAGTTTAAGAGTTATTTTCCGAAAGATTCTACCTATAGATATATCGAACTTTTTCTGATTTCCAAATCACCATGCGCAACTCTTACAAATGAGTTTGGTCTATAAGCTAAATAGTTTATATAGTTATGGTATATTCCATAGTCATCTATGAAGCTCTAATTTGACTCTTTCTAATTTCCATGAATTCTGTTTATATCCATTAAAAACCTATGCAACACTGACCTAACTTGATGGCCTAAAGACAGTGTAGTGAAACGTATTAGAAATTTTTGTTTGTTTATTGTCTCTCGAAGAAAATGACTCTAAGCCTTATATAATAAAAATTCATTAGACTTTCAATCATATAAAAAAAACAGTGTTGTAAAACAGATCTTAAACAGTGTTGAAGCGAACTATTTATTCGTTATCTCTCGAAAACTTTGGCATGAGAGACGATATGAGAGATTTTATGATAATTCTTGAATAGATTCGCCACTATTATAAAACAGTGCTGTAAAATGTTGTACTGTATATTTGTCGCCATTGAAGTAAAGCTGATGCTAAACGAGTGCTGCTTAGTTTGCTCAGCTATGAGACAATACACCACGCTAGACACCAATTTGTAACCGAAAAATTAGTGTTGTAAAGCAACACAAATTAGCAAACGTTTCAATAGTAGTTCGTTAGTCTGTTTGTTATGCTCTTACAAATATCAGTATGTAAAGCGCGATTATTTACACGCTTTATCAAATGCTTGACAAAAAAGTGTTGTAAAACCAATCAAACACACATTCGTAGTAACTGAAACAAAGTTTGCTGGATGGTTCCCTTTTTCTATAAACTGGAGATCTGTATGCAATGCGAGCCCGGAAACTGGCACAACATAAAACCAGTGTTGTAAAGCAAACGTAATAAACAAACATTTGTGAGTGTTGTAATTGAAAAAGGGAAACCCTGCTCAGCTAAAGTTGTATATGTACGTACATACATATATAGATAAACAATATATGGTTATACTTAGATATAGATGATGTCGAGTTTCAGTTGAGAGCGTACTTTTTCTGTGTATGCCTCGATGTTGCGTCGCTTTTACGAGGGGATGCGGATGCGGATGCGGATGCGGATAGCCCGTTGCGTTTGTTGCTGTTGTTTACGACATTGAAGCGGTATCGCATTGGCATTGGTACATCCGTCGTATCGTTTCGGCTTTCATAGTGTTTGCTTTTGTTGTTGTCGGTTGTTCGTTGTTGTTGTTGTTGTTGTTGTTTCTTTTAGTTTCCTTAGTATTTGAATTGTTCTGCTTACGGCTTTATTTGAATTTTTTATTATATTTTGTTGTATTTTTTTTGTATTTTTTCTTTTTTTGCTACTTCTATACGAATCGAAATTTAATTTGTATTTCGCTTATTTGGCTCTTATGGCGCACACACAGACACAGACACACATCTACGCACGCACACACGCACACACACCCACTCACACACACACACGCACACAAGCACAACACACACACGCGCGCACTCGAAAAAAATTTAAAAAGAAAACAGTTGAAATTTTCGCTTTTTTGTTGTTGTTGTTTTTTTTTTATGTTAGATTATTTTTGTTAATTTTGTTAAATAATTTTGTTTGTTTTTATTTATTATTGTTGAGCTGAAATTGTTGATTTTATTGTTGCTATTGTTGTTGTTTTTCTTGTTGTTGTTGTATACTCTTGCTGCTGTGGCTATTTCTTTGATTGTTTTTATTGCAAGTACATATATTAAGTAAGTGTGTAATTTGAATGGAGCTCTCCGCTTGCTACGTCAGCCATGGGTGTAAACACAATACAGACTGAATCTTAACTGGCGACTGGCAAATGGCGACGACGCCGACAACTTTGTGGAGGACGCCCAGCGTCAGCGACGACGCCGACGACAGCGACAGCGACGCCGACGACAACGATAGCGGCAACGACGACGACGACGACGACGACGAAGAGGACGACGTTGCCGATGACGAGCAAGCTCGAATTAACTCGACCACAAATACGAGCAGCGCGAAACGAGACTCTGCACATACACACACATACATATATACACACAGGCATACAGAGAGACACACACATGCATACGCACACGCACACGCATACGCATACGCACGCTGGAACCAATCGTCCGACGAAGCGTCAGTCAGACAGCCGGAATAACGGGCCACTCATTTGAAGAACGTCCTGCTTAAATGAAAGTGAGTGCGGCTGTTTTTTTTTTTTTCTTTTACATTTTTTTCTCCTCTTTTGTTTTCCTTTTTTCCCTTTCTTATATTGGCAAGCAATGTTTTAGGGGCGAGGTCCAACGACTCGCAGTGCTCGCGGCGGCTCTCGTCTCAACTGCTCAGCTGGTGCTGCCCACAATATCAGCTGGCAGCGACAGCGACAGCGGCAGCAGCGGCGACAGCGGCTGCCCGATGCAGTTTTTCGCTTGATTTGTGGGCGCCACACGCTAAATTCGCCTTTTATTTTTCTGGCTACAAAATTCATTTATATAGCCATTTTTTCGGTTTTTTTGGCAGGCCATTTTTTGGCTTTTGTTTCTCGTGGCATTTTTGACAATTATGAATTGGCATTGTCATGTGTGTGTGTGTGTGTGTGTGTGCGTGCGTGTGTTTGTGTGTGAGCGTGCTGCTCTCTAACGCCTTAACACGTATGTGCTCAGCGTGTGCTCTCTGCGCGTGTCTCTCTCGTTGCGTGTGTGCGCTCGCTCTGGCGCCTGTCCGTGCGCTCTAGCTATCTCTATCGACCACACACAGTATTGTGCTTTTTTCTGTGCTGTCTTTCTTCGTATGTGTGAGTGTGTGTGTGAGTGGACAAATGGCAACTGGCAACTGGCAACTGGCGGCGGCTGGGTACATTTACACTCAGCGGCAAAAACAACAGCACAGAAGCCGAAGCAGCAGAAAATAAAAGAGAAATGAAAGCAATGGGAAGCAGCAGCAGCAGCAGCAGAAGCAACAACAGTTTAGAATGCCGCCTGATAGCGCTTTAGCGTGCCAGCCGCTCTGTTGTTCTTGTTCTTGTTGTTGCTCGCTCACTCGCTCGCTCGCTTGCTTGCCCATGCTCTTTGTTCTATTACCGTTGTTGCTGTTGTTGTGGTTGCTCTTCTTCATTTTGTTCCTCTTTAGAGCTGAGCTGAACTTTGAGCTTTTGAGCTTGATCTAAACATAATTTGCGACTGGCACGCGATATGAAAATCAAAATTGAACTTTACAATTTAATCCTTTACACAACTAAATCCAGAGAGACAGCAAAATAGAGAGCGAGAGCACGAGACAGACTGAAACGGTGAGAGAGTAACAGAGAGTGGGAGCGAGCGAGCGAGCTCGTATATCAATATGCCTATTAAGCTGCCTTTCGATTGCCATTTTGAAAATCAAATTCGTAAAATACAACAAGGAAATGAATTTCAGCTGCTGCTGCTGCTGCTGCTGCTGCTATTGTTGTTGTTGCTGCGAGAGTACAACGCCTGGCTTGGCTTGGCTGTTCTTTTGCATTCGAGCAAATTTCGCCCTGTTACCCGTGTCCTTCGGTTGGTCCTGCGCATTGGGCCAGGCCCGATTTGCGTAAGGTGCCAGGCTCCAGCAATGGCTCCTTGCTGGCTGCCGGGCTTGTGAAGTACTAGCACACACCCACACACCCACACATACACACATACGCAGTTGCCACCTTCACACTGATTCTCAATCTAAAAGTTTAGCTGCTGCGCGTTGCTTTGTCATCGGCAATTGTCGTTGCCGTTGTCGTTGTCGTAGTCACGTTGTTCAGCAATATTTTTTAGTTGCACACACACTCACCCACACACACACACACACACACCCTTCCACCCACCACACACACACATGTTACTCGTTTCGAATGCATCGCTGTCGTCGTCGCTTCTGCTGCTGCTGCTGCTGCTGCTGCTGCTTTTCCTGCTCCTGCTGATGATGATGAACTTGGAAATGGATTTGCCTAGCAACAACTGCTGATGGATGGTGCACGAGCAACCCAAGCAAACCAAAACCAAACCATCAACTCGATGGCATCAAGGACATGCCAACAACACCCGCAACAGCAACCACGCAGGCACGCCCCCTCCACCGCCTCCCCACCTTCCGGCCGCTTCAATCCATCTACATACATACATATATACTCCCGTCACTTGGGCATATCCTTTAATTTGCTACCCATCATTAAGCAAAGTCGTTGAGCCTTTTGAGCAACATTCAATTGAGCCACAATTTGTGAACAGGACATGAAAACATGAAAACATGAAAACATCGACACATTGCAAGGACATTAGCCCAACGTTAGCCAACGTTAGCCAGCCAGCCAGCTAGGTTAATGGAAATGTCAACAAGCAGTGAAACATAGTCGGAGCGTTATCCCTTTTAACATTTTGAATAAATTATGCCAACGGGAACTCGATGCAGTTGACAGCGATACAACTGGATCCCTTAGCTAGAGCAGGGACAACGATGGGTTCCATAGGCCTCCTAATGAAAGTGGCTCAATGAACTTTCATTTCAAATGAAATGGCCAAATGGAACTCTTCTATAATTTAGCTTTGAGCTCATTATACTTGGTTCATTTAAACTAGTTCGAGGAGCTCATTAACAACAAGAAAAACTATAATGAAACTAGCTCAATGAATTGAACTGTTGGTTAATCGATCAATCTATGTTCCAAAAGGTCAAACATTATAGAAATTGTTCATATGAACTAGCTCAAATGAAACATAGAACTCGATATATGTACATAAATCAAAATATTCAAAAATTAAGATAAGAAGTTCATGGGATTCTTACGTTATCATGGTACTAATTGAACACATGTGTTGTTCATTTGAACTAGTTCAAATAGCTCACTAAAAACAAGAAAAACCATAATGAAAGAGGTTTAATGAATTAAACTGTCTTTCTATGCACTAAAAGGTCACATACATACACATTGTTCATTTGAACTGGTTCAAATGACACATAAACCTCAAGATATGTATATATATCTAAATAAAGAAAAAATAAGATGAAAAGTTCATGGAATTCTCACGTTGTCATGGTACTAAATCAACACATGTGTTGTTCATTTGAACTAGTTCGAATGAGTCACAAAGAGAAGAAACACACTATCTAACTTTTCTTCTAGAACTTAAGAGTAGCAGAATCTATGGAAATAAAACATAAGCATTGTTCCTTTGAACTAGTTCCAATGACTCACAGTTCCGACCCTCGATCTACAAATCGAAAAACGCACTAAAATTGATTAATAGCAATTAGTATTTTTAAAACAAACAAGCACATCATACGTCATGCACTTGAACTAGTTCCAATGACTCACAAATTAAATGGTTGTATTAATGAGCTCTCGATCTGAAAATCGATAGAAGCCTTGAAGACGTATCGATCAAGTGTTTGCACATTTTACAAAAATCCCAAACAACAACAACAACAAAAACAATTAGCTTGTGCGTCATTCATTTGAACTAGTTCGAGTGAGTCACGAATTGATCGAGTTAAAGGAAAAGCAGAGAAAAAAGCAATTTAAATGGACAGCAAGCACTTTGGACAATCGAGAACGCTTTAATGCGCCTTGTCATAAATTATTGATGGGCCAACTTAGGCTGGACAATGGAGATATATATATATATACATATATATATATAGTATGTATATCGACTACACATGTACATATATATAGCTGGTGTGTGCAACTACTTAGTGGTGCAGTCGCTGGCAAATTATCATTAAAATTTCAAAAGTACTTTCGACTATTTTCTGGCAAATTATGCCTGGAGCCCGGACCTGGCACAACGCCGGACGCGAGCCCGAACCCGAAGCCGTTACCGATACCGGACGTGAACGCAACGGCGAACTCACGAGCTATTGGCCATTGAGGCCACCTGCCCGTTAGTTGACTTAAATAACGCCGTCAGGGTCATGCCACGGATGTGCTAGGGGTATACGGCTACACGGATAACGGAATTGGACTCGAGCTCGGACTTGAAATGCAGGGGCGTACATGAACATATGGGCATATGGGCGTACGGACATATGGACATATGGGCTGACCGCTGTTGCAATTGGGCAACGACGCGTCGTGTTAACGCAAACGCCTTTAATATTTTAGAGAGTAGGACAGACACAGAGAGAGAGAAACAGAAACAGAGACAGAGCGAGTGGGAGTGGGAGTGGAAGAGCAAGGTAGACGAGTGTAACTGTCCATGGGACTTGGGAATAACGGTTAAAGTCGCCCTCGTTTGGGGCCCACTTTAGCACATATAAAATTTATCATCAGCTAAATATGGCATGAAAGAACGATTGGAGGTGTTTGCTTATTGCTTATAGAGCACACACAACACATGCCGGCCATCGATAATTCATTCCTATCCCTGGCCTCGTTGAGCCAAAACCATCCCATAATCAGACCGTGCGACCAGTTAGCGGTTCGACCTATTTAAGAATTCTAATTTTTGCTTAAAGACATCGAATCGCAGCACCAATCGGAATTTAGCAAGCAAAGTTGTTTAGTACTCAGTGTGGGGGGGGCTGAGTAGTCGACTAGCCGATACCCTGTACAGTAAATAATCAAAGGATGTTATTGATGAGAGCTCATGGTCTCACTTTCTCTTTCTCTTTCTCCGTCTCTGTTCTCTGCAGCGTAACTCCTAGTCAGTCATACCCAACTAGAGCACTCTCAATCACAACAACTTCTGGCTAGAGATACCAACTTAATTAAGCCGTTCTTTGTCTGACCAAACCATCGTTAATCAATCAGCCCAATCCCAGGGTATCAAAAGGCTATCAGAACTCCATTGTTATTCAGCTATTCAGCCCAGTTGCCATCAATTATGAGCGCTAGATTGGTGTTCCGTCGTTTATCTTTGGCATCGACCGTATATCACAAGAATTACCGCAGCTCTAAAGTCGAAAGTTCAATGGGTCAATGCAGCCTGGGAGCAGGACGAGACAGCGACGAGAAGACGAGAGAAGCTGGCAATATTTTGTGTGCGTACAGAGCAAAACAATTCTTATCAAATTATTTATGAGACTGCAAAGCTTTGTCGATGCCCCATTGAGAAAATTATTGATATACACATGCATATACATACATACATATGTATATATTTATAGTGGCTGCATTTATCTAGCGCTTGATATATGGCCACATCATTTTTTCGTTGAACTAACAGCGTTGCCAGACTTGACTTATTTCAGTAGTCGCTTTCATCGCTTTGTAAACACATTGAAAAGCGTTCGTATCGAGATTTCACTTAAGCTGCATCACTGATGACAAAAGGCAACTACAGCTGATATATCTGATATATACACATATATATTTGTATATGGTGATATATAGCCCGTTAAGCTGTTCGGGTGGCAGCCTTGAACAGCGAGATAAATGCTGTGGATGACTTGTGATAGGCCTAACGAGAATTCAATTTTATGTGTATGCAGTGTAAAGCTAGCTGTTGAGCTAATGTTAACTAACTGTTAACTCTCTGAGAGCTATAGACATAGTGGCAACACCCTAAAAACTAGTTATATGCTACTCATTGAGATTTAGTGTAAAAAATACTAGTGTTAGGTAACGACTAAGAAGAAACTATACTTAACTAGCAGTTAAAGACTTTTATGTATGTATATTCAGTGTAAAGCTAGCTGTTAAGTTGATGTTAACTAACTGTTAACTATCTGAGAGCTATAGGCTGGCAAGGCATAGTGGCAACACCCTAAAAACTAGTTATATGCTATCCATTGAGATTTAGTGTAAGAAAATACTAGTGTTTAGTAACGACTAAGGAGAAACTGTACTTAACTAGCAGTTAAAGACTTTTATGTATGCATATTCAGTGTAAAGCAGTGTAAAGTTGAGTAAGAGAAACTGTACTTAACTGGCAGTTAAACCACCAGTTAAGCTCTTAACAACTGATACGAAGCAGCCAACACAAGTTAAGTGTTAGCAAACAGTTAATAGCTTAACATGATGTTAATCAATTTCTAAAGGTGCTCTTATCAAATTAAAAACCCCATTATATATGCGCTGCGGCAGAGGGGAAACTGCTAGTTAAACTGCTTGTTAGCCATGCATAAATGAATGGCTAGACATTTATATGAATGGCCGTCAAGCATTTGACAATTGCCAGTTGGGACTGCGCGACTCGGAACGTGGCCAAGGAAATAATGTTATGGAATGGAACCTTTGACCCACAGCCGGAGCGAATGTCGAGCGTAATGCAATTTATTATGGCAACAACAATAAATATACGAAATCGAGGTGGGCGCATGGGGAAATTCGCGCCACGTTTGACACACAGCTTAAAAAAAAAAAAAAACTAGAAATTTTTTTGTATTTATTTTTCTGTTTTCTGTTTTTGTTTTGGGAGTTTTTTCCTCATTTTTTTTTTCTTTTCGTTTTTGGTTTGGTTATTTGGGCAGCGAATCGATTTTCAAGCAGGTGCCACAAGGTGACGATAACTTGTTTGCTTTTCGGCTTGCCCGCAGGAAATGTTGAAGGTAATTGACGAGCGCTAGACGGGCCGCAGGCGCACACACACGCCTCACGCCCACCCATGGCCTGACCCTGAACTCAAAACATTGTTTCTGGCACAATTTGTAGTTGTAGCTCAACTGTGGAGCCGGGCAACTTGTCAAAGGACTCAAAGAAACAACGCTGGGACCTCGCATAACTCCCAAAAGCCAATCGAAGTGCCTACAAGCAGCGAAAGGGAGTGTGTGAGAGAGAGAGAGGGAGGGAGAGAAATGCATTTCAAGACTTTTGGTAGAGAAGAATTGTCAAAAACCTCAACTCAATATCACTAGCTAGATCTCTAGCTTCATTTATATTTCGATATAACCTCTAAAAGATCTATTGAAGAATCCTTTAATAGCCCTTAAAGATTATTTGGAGGCACTCGAATATGAACTATTTGTCGATGCTTCGGCTCGCAGATTGACCTATTGTATATTCGCACTGGTAGTGCCCTAAGAGAAGTCTGCGAAAAACTCTGGAAGATCTCTGGAAAATACCTCAAACACGTTTTCAAAGATCCCTCAGATCTTTTTGTTCCTACGAACACTTTGCAGTTCTATCGAGCTTATCTTTACGACTCTTTTAAGACCTCGCTCTACACTCTTTAAAACGGTTAGCAGAGCCCTCTTCGACCCCTACCAGAGCTGCCTTGCGCAATCTGGCTGTAGGCTATACTTGTTTAGTTGATCTGAAATTGTTTTTCCTATTTATACGCAGAGGCTCCTCAATGAGCTGTCTAATAGCACCTGTCTGGCCCCTTCCTTAATTGTGTTTTACCTTGATTTACCACGAATTCCGTTTCTTTTGTTTTCTGTTTTCCATCCCATTTAATGAGAATCGCATCGCTCTTAGCATATATAACATATATGTATATGTATATAGAGATATATGTATATATCTACATATGTACATATATGTATATGCATATGTATATGTTGTATAGCCCATTGCTAATAGAGATGACTTCGCGGCAAATCGATTAGGTCATATGCCAGCAGCACTCTAAACAATATATCAAAGACAATGAACGGTGGCTATGTGGAGAGCGGGTAGTGGGGTGGCAATGGGCGGATAGAGGGGACTGAGGCAAGCGAGGTTCGTTTACGTTTCGTATATTATAGGGAATCGTATTGTATCGAATCGAATCGAATCCGAAGTATTTATGGGCATTTGTTTGCGATAGCAATTCAGATACAAATACAACTAGATACAATATAAATATGCGTGTATGTGTGCGTGTGTGTGTGTGTAATTTCCCACATTTGTTATTCCCTTTTGCAGTTAGAGTATATGCAAATGATGAGCAAATTTGCAATGCGTCAACATTTCCACTGTTAAGTTCGCTTAACATGGCCAGCCAAATGCTGTTAACATAACATTTTGAATGGAATAACAGACCTATAGATAACTTTTGCAAATTACCTACAAAAATTTGTTTTAACATTAAACAATTTAAGTTAACGGAACGCACTAAAACGTAGGTGAAAGCGAAAAGGGAAATTCGCAAATTTCCCCAGAATTATATCAAAGGACAAAAAGTACTTGGAGAAAACGGAGTGGGAAATTTATAAACTTCCTTAGAATTATATTAAATGATAAAAAGTACTTAGAGACAGCGGAGACCGAAGTTACAAATTTCCTCCAAATGATATGAATAGACAAAAAGTACTTGGAGACAGTGGAAAAGGAAATTAACAAATTTCCTCAGAATTATATTAAATGACAAAAAGTACTTGAAGACAGCGAAAAGGGAAATTTACAAATATCCTTTAGAGTTATATGAAAGAACAAAAAGTACTTAGAGACAGCGAAATGGGAAATTTACAAATATCCTTCGAATATATGAAAGAACAAAAAGTACTTGGAGATAGTGAAAAGGGAAAATGTACAAATTTCCTTAGAATTATACAAAAAGAAAAAAGTACTTGGATAAAGCGGAAAGTACTTGAAGACAGTGAAAAGGGAAATTTACAAATTTCCTTAGATTTATATTAAATGACAAACAGTACTTGAAGACAACGGAAAGGGAAATTTACAAATTTCCTTATAATTATATTTAATGACAAAATGTACTTGGAGAGAATTTTATAATATGTAAAACTTTTCAAGTTCCTAAAAAATGTTTTAAAAAAACTATGTATTTTTTCTTTCTTATGCAGCACATTTTATCAAAGAATCTCTGTCTTATACTTTAGCAAAGAAACTTTTTATTATGGAACATTTGAATGTATGCAATTATAATTTCCCTTTGGTTTTCCGCCAGCAATTTAATGAATTTTGATTGCCAGGCATTTTTATACTATCTGTTAATGTCATTATAAATTAACACAAATAATAACAGACTAATTAAGAGATATTTCTGTGAGGGGAAATTTTGTTGTATGCAATTCAAATTTTCTGTTGATTGAGGAAAAATCTGCTAAACAAACGTATTTAGGTATTTTTTACAGAGAAAACTTATAAAAAAATATTTTGACAAGCGAAATTTTCTATCATTGGCAATTCTTTAATATAATATTATAATATAATATAATATTGTAAAAGTAAATGTTACCGAAGTTAAAGGTAATTTCCCTATGTATTTGGAAAAGTGAGACATTTTTCGGGAAATTTCGCAGAATTCAAGTTCAAGCTAAGGGAAATATTTGGTTCAGCTCCACTAAAACGCGTTAGAAAGTGCGTACAGAAGTCGTTCAGCTCTTAAATGTAAACACAATTTTCATTGTTGTTTTGATTTCCTCTATAAATATGTGTGTGCGTGTGTGTGCGTGTGTGTGTGCGTGTTGTTTTTGTGTCTGCAGATGCTCTGGATGAAAATAGCCTGGGTATAGCCCCAGTTTTATTTTGTTTTTTTCCCTCTTTATACGTTTCCCCGCAGCGAAACGGTGCGTTATTTATTTTTATAGTTTGACTCGATGGGCAGCCAGAACGTGGACCAGAAGAAACCTGGATGCGTATGTCATATTGCCGGGCATTATATTATTATGTGCGCACATTGAGACGTGGACGTGGAGACATTGAGACATGGCTACGTCATAGTTACAGTTATTGCCCTGAAAGGGGGAGGGGGAGCCATTTGTCATGTGCTGGCAAATTGACTGAGGTGTACGGGTAGAGCTAGGGCCTTGCGTAGGTCTTGCATGGGCATTGAAATCGGTTTTTGGGCCACTTACCAACACTGGTATCTCGCCGGCATAGGACAGCTTGCGCGTCTGTCGCAACGTCTCCAGCCAGAGGGAGGTGCGACGCGCCGCATTGGTGGCGCCACCAGCCGAGACGCCACCGGCCCGTCCGCCAAAGCTGGCGGTGCGCGTCATAGCTGGCGATGCCGGCGCTGGCATTGCAATATTCACTGATGGGCAGGTGCCTGGCACTGATGGGCCGGTGCCAGAGACGGTGCCGATGGCGTTGCCGGTGCCGGTGCCGGTGCCAGGATACGCGACCTTCGTATAGAGACTGCCCTTGCATTGGTTCTCCATGCAAGAGGCAGGCGACATGCCACGCAACAAACAAAACAAAAAATTTAAAAAAAAAACGTCACAATATTTTTTTTCTTTTTTTTTTCTCTCAGCTTATTTATACAAATTGTTTGGATTTGTTGTTGCTGTTGTTGTTGTATTTCTGTTCAGTTGCATTTCATTTGAGATTTATTTGATTTCTTTGTTCGTTTCTTCAATTTCCTCGATTTTCACATCATTTTTTGTGCAGTCTCGTTCGACCACAATTCGAACGGTTCGAATGTTGATTTGTTTTTGATTTGAGCAGCGAGCGCGAGCTTTGTTGATTTTCGAAATTTTCAATTCGATTTTCGCCGACGATTCGGCTGCGTAATTGTCCAAAATGTAAACAAAACACGACGGGCCCAGTACGAGAAACCATTTGACTCGAATCGGGTTTTTCATTTTCCACTAGCCTTTCGCATGCAGTGTGAGTGCGCCTCCCCCCCTCTATAGGGTATATTAGTTGGGCCAGCGAGCCGTCCATTCGATTATCCAATTGTCGCCTGTCCGTCTGTCCATCCGTCTGACCGTCAGTGGCCCCATCGTGCCGTCCATCTAACTGTCAATCCCTACGTCTGTTGCCTAATTTCACTTGATCCTCCAACTGTCCGCCTGTTTCATCCGACCTGCCGCCCTTCTGTCTATCACTTTGACCCATCAACCTCATCTCATCTCATCTCTTCGTTCATCTATCTTGCTGCTCTGCAGTTCCCTAAATTGTCCGTCCCTTCATTTCATATATTTTGATTATCTATTTGCTTTCCCATTTTACTATTCTCCCGTCTTGCAGTCTATTCATCTGTCCAATCGTGCCTCTGTCCCTTTGTCCGTCAAGTTTACCATCCACCTCCCCAGTTCATTCCTCCTTTTGCCCATCCGGCCTCCATCAGCTTGTATATCCCGCATATGAGCTATTCTCGATAGATTCTAAAGTCCCCATTCATAGAAACCAATCGAGACAGAGATGGAACAAAATAAATCCCATAACACAAGTATGTAAATAAAGCTCTAAAACTCTTCAGGAATACATCTAAAACCAAGGAGATTCAACCATAACCAAATTTCCCATAGCTCAACTCCCATGATGTACAGGGTATTTGTTAGTCTAGCACTTTAACATATTGTTGGCGTTTTTCTTTTTATTTCAGCCTTCGGCTATTGCGACCTGCGCCCGGTCAGAAAAAAACAGAAAAAAATTTGTTATATTTATATATTCGATATAATTTCCCTTTTTTTCGCTCTAATTTGGCCGCAACGAAACGTTTCTAGTTGTCAGCACGCGTCGCCGATCGCCCGATCACCCGATCGCCCGATTGCCCGATTACCCGATTGCACGATTGCCGAGCAAATGGAATGGAACCAGCTGCCGAGATAGTCGCGGAGCGAGATTTCCGCCAATGCTGCGGCCGTCGTATTTTTATTTATACATCAGTTTTTTGTTCCTCATCGAATTCGCCGGGCGAAGGGCGAAATGCTTTTTTATGGCTAGCACGCGTCACAGATCGTGTGCATGGCAAGAACTCGAGGTGACTAACTGTTGACAATCGAGTATTTATGATCGCCTTGTAATAATGGGCTGATAATTATCGATGCGAGGTTACAGTTGTTCTGATTACTCTAAATGTATACTCATTATCGATTACTGGTCATCGAAATCGACTTGTTATCGTTTATCGATCACTGATTACAGACAATAGATAACCTATAGTGTCAGTCCCTCGTATAAACTGTCTACGAATTATTGCTAATTACTTTCCGACTATCGATTATTAATCGTTTCTTATCGAATACTGATAAACATTGATATGCAGTAACTGTTTGCTCATCATCGATTATCATTGACAGGGCACCCATAGCCGATTAGCCGATTAGCTTTAAGCGATAAATAAATATTAATCGACTGACAGTTATCGATTACAATAGCTAAACGTAATCGGTTTAATATACAATTGTTTATATTCATATCAATTGCTTACTGTCTGCTTTAACTGATTAACGATAAACGATAAACAAATATTAATCGATTAACGTTTATCGCTAACAATGAATGCTCTTCTGTCTGCTTTAATCGACAATCGATAACCGTTTATCGATTACTGATTGCTGACACCTAAGCCATAAACATAAACATCATACATCTCTTGTCTAATTTGTTTGACCGTGCGGCTGGCAAAGCGATAACCGATTGCTGTTTATCGAACAACCGATTACTAATCGCTGCTAATTGAAATGGAAGCAGCTGCCGCCGAGTGAGACATCCGCTGCCCTTTCCCCAATGTCTCTATTCCAATGGCAACAATTGTTTGCCTACGTCATGAGAACATTGCTAGCTTCCTGCTTGCTTGTTTTCCGCTCCAGCTCTCTCTCCCAGTCCAAATCAGCTATCGCTCTTGTCAACCCCTCTCTCTCTCTCTGCCTGTTGACAGGTTTGACTGAACTTGAAGATGCCCTGTGCCGCGTGACTCATTCAAAATGTGAATTGTGAAAAAGAAAAAGCCTTGTTCCACATGGCATTATTCCCAATACATATTACGAATACCCAAAAATATGAATATGAAAATGAGCTTTGAAATAAGAAAAGAATTCTTATTCAACAATCATTGGCCCGTGGCCAAATTGTGTTTTACAGCAACGCTTATATCCTATAGCCCGACCAAATTTCTAGGTCTATAAATTCCAGATATATTTCGCTATCGCAAACACAACTTAATTTGCACGGCAAACCCATAAATTGCCGATCGTTTAATGACAAAACTTAAATGTCATTCTCAACACTTCACGTTTGGTTTTTGTTTTTGTATTATTCTTTTGGTATTTTTAGTGCAGTATTTTTGTAAACAACATAAATACTATAGACACAAAGGTGTATACAAATTGTCGAAAATTTGCAAACATTTTGTGGTTTTTATGATACGAGAATACAGTTAGAGATATACAGTATATAGCTCAATATAGTTTATATCTATATACTAGAGAGTTATATAGTTTGGTATTTTGTATTGCAATCGATTTTATAGATTTCCGTTAGCAAATTGTCGTTGACATTTATATGGACTTACTTAATTTCCCACCAATAGCAACAAATTGGGACATTTCTTTTCTCACAAATTTCCCAATTATCTCACAAAATGACAATGCTATAAATAGATGTGCAATAAGAGTGTAGTAAGCACCTAAAATTTCTTGGAAAAATTACTCAAAAATATGCTGGTTTTTTTTTACACAAAGATTCCCCAAGATTTAAGATCGTATTCAATACTATTAAAGCTATGGCAATACCCTGTAAAAAATAATTATTGGAATATCATATATATAGTATATTTCATTTTGATTTAAAAATTGTTCATTATATATATAAATGGATTAATATATCTATATTAAAATTTAAACATGGTTTTCTTCTAAGGTGCATCTTAACAGGTAGTCGCGCTAGTCATTGTCAGAACATGTGCAGGGTATTCAATAAGTCAACGGCAGGCAAAGATGAACAAACATACTACGCTTACCTTTATATAGACTTATCTACGATCAAATCTCTAGATAATATATGTACTATATAAACATTAGCTATTGTGAATATGTGAATGAATGAGTGAATGAATGCGATTTGGCCTCAATGATTCAGATTGATTCGTATGCAAAATGATATACGGAAACTGAGCTCTGAGATTGTGAATGCATTGAATGAATAAATACTTTGAAGTGAATGTTTGAATGAATACATTGAAATGAATGTTTGAATGGGTGCAAATGAGCAATGAACTTTGAGTACATAAGAGAGGTGGACTATGAGTACATGAGATGGAAGAATTGCGAGAGAGCAGAACTATGAGTACAAGAGAGAATTGAACTATGAATACAGGTGAGAATAGAAAGAGTAGAAATTTGTCTATAAAACTATGAGTACAATTTGTGCAGGATAAAGAGTACGTTCGAGAGAAGAAAGTATGAATAGAATTCGGTGATTAGAAAGCAAAATAGAAGAGAGAGAGAGAGAGAGAGAGAGAGAGAAGAAATTTGTAGATGAATAGATTTCCGTACAATCACAATGAGTACAATCACTATGAGTACAATCACTATGAGTACATTCAATGAGTACAATTTGCTGGCACAATTCGTGAGTGCAAACTGTGAGGACATTCGAGTGGAGCAAAACTACGAGCATTACTACAATGTGTATTGGATGAGCACAATTTTGGAGTGAATACGAATGCGATAATGCGAGTTGTCGAGCTGGACTCGATAACAAAAGCAGAAACGGTTTAACGAACGCATTCAAAGCAAATGGCAAAATTGATTTGGGCATCAAACAAACTTCAACTACGAAACTTTTTTTTTTTTGATAACTTGAATATTTTTGTGTATTTTTGTTATGGTTGGTATTTTTTTTTTGGTATTTTTTGTATATACACAATGCACATAAATGCTAAAACGACTTTGTTGGTTTTTTTTTTAGGGTTTAGGAGGTTTTTTAATTGCCATACAAATTTTGTTTGTTTTGGTTTATTTTTTTTGGGATTGAATTTGTAAGATTTTTGTCATTAAATACCATTTTGGAGCATTGGAGAGTTTCGTTAGTGGCCTCTGTGAAGGCCCTTCTAAGTCGCAACTTTCGGCTTTCGGACAATGTGCGAGGCATTAGAAGAACGCCCTAAAGAGAATTGTCGATGCGAATTGTGATTAGTACAGTTAGTTAGTTAGTTAGAAATAGTTAGTTGTAGTTAATTTAATTAGTTACTTGAGGGAGAGGGGAGAAATATTAAAGGGGAGGATATATATATATTTAGGGCATATACATAGGTTAAATGAAATGGGAGCTCATTTTTAATAGTGAACATTGCACAGTATAGCTAGTATAACAGTTACGTATAACAGTTGTGTATAAGAGATATTATATTCGTTTATATATATTAAAGGTAAGTATAACAGATATATAACAGATATGATATTTATATAATGTATAACAGTTATGTATAAAAGATATATTGATTTCAATATATAACAGATATTTTAATGTAGAATTAATTAGCTCCATATGTAAGAGCTCTCTAGAAATACCAATTATGGTCTACATATGTAATATAAAAAGCAGTTCATATAATAAATACTCAATATCGAACTAGTTAAGACTTAAGTTAAATATATTTACATATAAATATATGTATATATGGTACCACAATGATATAAACGATATTTTTTTATATGAACAAACATTTATCTTTGATTGATTTAAACATATATTCATCTCTTTGGCCTGATGGATGATCCCACAAAATTTATATAAACTGTTGATCGACATCTACAACTGTGGCAATTAGCGCTATTAGTTCGCCTGTCTATCTATGCGTCTATCCATTTATCTACCCACTCGCATTCCCGTCTATATTTCTGTCTGCCTTGCCTGTTGTCTGTCTGAGAGCTTTGAGATTTTCAATATATGTACGTATATGACTGCCTTGTCTACCCTGAAGACAAATTGATAATTTGGTTTCTTAAATATCTATCGATAATCGATATTCGATTTTGCGATTTAGCTTGGAAAACATAAAATGGTGATTAAAATATTGAACAAAATTTAATTTCTCTTAATTTTTGGATACTTTAACCCCGTAGCCCTAGCCTAGCTCAATCAAAAGGTACTTGAAATATTAAATCTTAACTTGAGCTTTGACACACTTCAATATTACAATTCAATCGAACTACCAGCACAGCTTCAAGTGCAGAGTAACTGCAAGTCGAGCATACCCAACGAATGTACCCTAACTTGGCTTTAAAATACATCCGCTTTGGCTAAGCAACAGATAAAAAGGTTCAACGTTTATTTTCAGATAAAAGTTGACCCTTTTTGCTTGAGCTGAACTCTATCTATATATAAATATGTATATACATACATATATCCATAAGCCTATATATATATACATATATATATGTATCTATTTCTTACAGTCAAAGTTTTTAGCTAAACTATATATAATTATCATATAAATGTTTACAACTGACTAAATCCTTCAGCTTTGCACACGCTTGAAAAGTTTGAGCGCACACACACACACGCATACACGCAGTCTAAACACACGCGCACACACACACACACTTATAGCAGCGAATGAATGAATGAAAGTTTTTGTGTTGCATAATTAAGTGAAAAGCTTTTCAAATCATGAAAGCAGCTAAGCTGTAAAAGTTGTCGAAGCTTTCGCGTCCAAAAGCTCGCAGGCGCGTAAACAGTCAAAGCTCTCGTGCACACACCACACACACACAAACACACGCACACACGCGCAGTTATGCATAGTTAAGTATTTATTTATGGCTTGCCAGTACTTTAAATTGCATACAAAATTTATGTGCGCGTATTTGTGTGTGTGTGTGTGGGTGCGGGGAAGGGGGGGCTATGGCTGCTGAGAGTGGTGCGACCGCTTAGCGCAGGACTTAAAATGGAAAGCTTAAAGCTTTTAAGCCAAATGTATGCAAAAGTTATTTAAACAAAAAAAAAAAGCCAAACAAAACAAAAGCCACTTGGCTATGCCCAACTGACAGTTATCCTGGCTATCAGCAATTTAGAATATCGTTTAGTTAGTATATTAGTTAGTTAGTAGTAGTAGTAATAGTAGTAGTCGTTAATTAGTTAACTAACGATGCTTAGCTGCCTTGATATGCTATAACTAATAAAAGCTTTATTCCCAGCAAATGCTAACTTTTTGGTAAATGCTCGACTGGCTGATACCCTAGACTATTCTCCTGGCTAATATCCTGCGCCATATTTCACAACTTCTATGGGGTAAAAAGTATGGACTTTACAGGGCAGGGTGAAGTTTATAAGTAAGTGTATTTATTATCCATAGATTGATAAAAATTTGAAAGAAACTAAAGACTATATAGACAGATCTGAAGACAGCACTAACTAGACGGCAAGTCAAGTCCTTGATGTTATAAAGTATATGCATATATGACACCTACTCTATATAGACCATATTTATATACCATATATACCGCATATATATATATATATATATATATATATAACATATATTGACTCCTGCACTAAAACGATATGCCCTGTTCAACTAGCTGCAATTGGTTACAGGATATTTTCATTGCGGCTAGGTCCGAGCACTTTATATCTTTATATATACATATATATATATATATATATATATATATATATATATATATATACATATATACATTATTATCGTAGGCCATTAGCTTTGTCCAAGTTGTTCTGGTTTTTTCTCTTCCTCTCTCTCTCTTTCTCTCTGGCTCGCTCCTTTTTTATATTTTTTTAAAGCTTTTTATGCCCGTTTAACGGCTCTGCCGGACTTTGCCAGCGCCACGCCCCCTCGTAGAGACCGCTCCAACCATCGGCTTCCCCCCGGCTGCCCCTGCTCCACACCACGGCAGCACCTAGCTGTACAAAGTGTCAATTATCTACAGCGTCAACAAGGCTGGACAACAACAAAAAAAAAAAAAAAAAAAAAAACAGAAACACCAAAAAATATACAACAAAAACAACGAATATAATAAAGATAAAAACGCGACAGCAAATGTCAAAGAGTGAAAATAATCATCAATCATTTTAAGGTCAAACGGACGAGCCGTGAAGCAAGCAGGAATATATATATATACATAGATAGCTAGATAGCTATACGAATACACTGCGAGAAAGAAGTGTGCCTTGCGGCTGACAAAACTCGATTTGAGCCGAAATCAAGTTTTCAAATTCTATTAAAACTGGAATTGAATTACTCTCGTAATCAATCCATCTATTTTCACCTCTCACTCTCTCTGACAATGGGTTGAAAGAGAGAGCAAGGGATATGGCGTGTGAGGAGCGCAGCTAAGGTTTGTGGAAGTATTTGATAGATTTTGAGAGGACTTTGCGAATATATCTACCCGGCACACCCTATCAATATGATAAGAAGTCGCTAGACTTTTGCTCTCAGTGTAAAACTTTATATTTATATATTTATATATACAAATATATGTATATATAGGTAAGATGTAGCTCAGACATTGTCGACAATTTATTGATATTAATTACAATACTAATTATTGGTCTATATTTAGTGGCGTTAACATTTCGCTGCGGCCCCACGACCCCTTCAGCCCCCTCCCTCTAGCCAACAGCAACAGTCAACAGTCAGAAAGAGCGCATTTATATTTAATGACGGCTACGTGTGTGGCCGCAGCTATAAATATATAATATATATACATATATATACATATATAGTATATATAGTAAATCTATATATATTATATATCTCTCAGTTGTATATCTCACATACATAAAAGTGACAATTTAAAGAGAATTTCTATGCTACGTTTATATGTATATGAATGAATACGTACGTACGTACGTAGCTATACGGCTGTTAATACGTGTGCAAATGCATAATCAATTGGGCATTTCAGATGTTGTTTTAATGGGCAATTTGTCATGTTTGATTTACTATTATCTCGGTGTTTCGCGCCTCGCGCTCGCCTCGCCTCGCCTCGCCGATTCTCATATAATAATAATAATAATTAATAATAATTGAGCCAATGCGGCGTATGCGCAATATTGATTTTCACTAATTGGATTTGGGAGCGCGAAAAGCGACAGCAACGAATCAAAGCGTAAAGAAACAGGAAACCAAAAAATATGAAAGAAAAAAAATGGAAAAACGGAAAAATTGTGGAAAATGTAAAGTGGAAAATTCGAAATGCTTAAGTACTTAAGGCATGAAAATCAATTGCTGGCAATGAGAACTCATGTCGAATGTCAAGTACTTAAGGCGACAAACTGTGAATGGAAACTAATTAAAAAGGTAAACTTATTATTGATGAATAATTGAATATCGATTTATCGAATACTACGGGCATGTACGCATAGATATAGACATAGATATAGATATAGATATGTATGTACGTACGTATAGCCACGTGCAAGAGATAAATTATTCAAATTGTTTGCTTAACAAGCTTGGACTTTCGCTTAGGCAAAACAGTTTGAATGGGCGCGGCTTGAGATAACATAGTTATCGATCATATCAACAATTATCGATTGATAACTATATTTTAATATTATTTAATACACATCTGTATATATTCATATAAATCTAACTACAAACAGCAATATCATAATGTCAAGGAAATCGATAACATATCATAGGACTAAATAAATATATATAAATAGCTGTCGATAATGTTAATAGAAAATGTTTATCAAATATTAAAATAATTAACTTCATTTAACACAACTTGACAAAAAAAATTACGCAACTATTAAACTATCGATATACGATTAATTGTGATTGTAATCGAAAGTTTTTAGCATAAATAGCAGTAACTACAAGAGTAATTATAGGAAAACAGCGAGATGGAGTACATTCGATAACTCGGTAATATATTAGAATTTACTAAACTATCGATACTTTTTGTCGATATGTGTACTATTGAATCAAAGTAAATGTTAGACAAAATATATTCAAAAAAATACCTTGAGCATCAACACGTTCGATTCTATTCACGGTACGGACTAAAATATCGATAGTTATCGATAGCTGTGAAAGGTGTTCAATGGACTTGTAACTTAAATCGATCAAAGCTAATACTTCAAAAAGGTCTTAGTACTAAGCTATGTATATTTTTCGATAGTTATCGATAGTTGGTATCACGGCTGAATATTTGACTCATTCTCAAATGCAACCTATATACGGGAAATTAAACTGAAAGCTGGATACACTCTAGCTTGTCAGTCAATGTTTAACTATCGATAACTATCGATGATTTCATCTGAAAAATAACTCTGAATGAAAAGAAAGGAAACTGAAACTGAGTATAGATAAATGGTCCTACATCGTACATCGTTTAGCTCTAGCGATAGATTGTCCATCTCTAAGGCTCACTGGCAACTATAGAGATTAACAGGCTGAGATTTTGGGGTGTGTAACACATAACATCAAGTGCGCTATGTAGTACAGTGTACACCAAATACATAGAGACATAAATACATATATATATATTTATATATTCATATAGAACGAGAGGGAGACAGAGAGAGACAGGGTTCAGGGTGGGGATGGAGGTGTTGTTAGAGATGGGTTCTAACGCTTATTGATTCATTCAATGTTCGGATTATACATATGTGTGTGCCCTAGCAGCCATTATTTGGCTGGCATTACGATATATCTATACACATATGTATATATGCATATCTATCTAGACAGAGACAGACATAGATATAGAGATAGACATAGATAGATAGAGAGAGAGAGAGATATTGGGTGGCGATAGTACGGCACTCAATGCTCACCTGCTTGAACGGACGCATGCCGCCGTTGATCCTCAGGGAATCGGCCGCAATGCCCGCAATGCCATCCTGTGTGCTCTCCCGCAGCTGCTTCAGCGACACGTTCGGCACGGTGTGCGAATGGCCGCAGGAGCTGTGCGTGCCGCAGCAAATCGCCGTGCTGCTCGATTCCGGCTGTGAGCTTTGCCTAATTATCCGGGAGCCGTTCGTTGGCGATGAGGTAATCAAAACGGGCGGCACCTGCGGCTGTTGATAGTGATGCAGTTGCAATTGTTGCTGATGCAGCAGCAATTGTTGTTGCTGTTGCTGCTGCTGTTGCTGTTGCTGTTGTTGCTGTTGTTGTTGCTGTTGTTGCTGCTGTTGCAGCGTTGAATTTGATATGCATATGGCCATGGAGCTGCTTAGATTGATTGGCTGATAGGCACTTTTGACGCTATCTCGCGATGCGGATCTATCGATTTGTGCCCCCGTCGAGATGGGCGTGGTCGATGCACGACGACTGCAATTGCGACAGGCGCGACATCGACTCGGCGCACTCGGCGGTATGCTCGACGATAGATTCTGATATGATGATGTGCCCAGATTGGGATGGCTCGAGCCAGTGCCGCTGCCTAAATTCATAATTGATATGGTTGGTTTCTGTTGTTGTTGTTGTTGTTGTTGTTGTTGCTGTTGTTGTTCGATTGGTTGCTGCTGCTGCTGCTGTTTGGTCTGCTGCGATGTGCCAGCCACACTGGTCGTTGCCGATATTGTTGTTGTTGTTGATGTGTTCTGTGTGAGTTCTTGGTCCTCTTCGTGTACCTCAATGTCGGGCACATTGGTGGTGCATGCCGCCTGCCGGCCCAGCCCCTGTTCGATGTCCTCGAGATGGCCAATGCAGCCGCCGCGCATACTCTCCTCGGAGCCCATGCGCAGCTGCTGCGATTGCTGCGGACTGGTTAGATATGTGGAAGTGCGATCCTGACGCATCAGCGTCGGTTTGCCACCGGACGTGGAAGCCATATTGTTTGTGGTTGGTCCATTTGCCGAGCTGCTCTTCACCTGACGCAGCAGCGCGGTACGTCCGCCCCCCTTTGTGGCATTCGATACGAGCAGGGAGTCCGTCTCCTCGGAGCTAACATAGCCCGAGTTCGTATTATCGTTTAGCTTTTGAATTGACATCTGCAATGGGCAAAAAAAAAGCCATTTATCAATTGGAAATATGCATAAGAATACCCTGTAATATCAAAAATCATGATTTAAGAAGATATACCAAAGATTTATGCTCCTCATAGAATAGCTTCAATTACATTTGCAACTCTGAGCATTTTGTGTTTGACGTGTAGCTCGACTAGCGAATACCCTAGAGGCAACAGCGCAAGTTGTGTGACATGTGATTCTAGAGCACTTCAAACTGTTTTCATTATTCAAACTCTGGTTTACAGGAGCTCTAGCTGATATGCCTGAGGTCTCGACTAACAGCTACCCTGTACTTGACACAAAGATTACAAATGGATATCTATTGAGTGTTGAGAAGCTTAATAGCTGAGGACTACGAGCATCCTGTTGATATTTAGGTTACATTTTAGAACTATATATAATAAAATGAATTCACTAAAAATACCCTGTAAATAATTATTATTATATATATAGGACTTAACACTTTAAAATCTAAAGAGGCTTTAAATTCGGAGCGTTTTGATCATACTCTAAACTTTTCTTGAAGAAAACTCGACTAGCAGATACCCTGTAAACAACAAACAGATAAGAAAGTAGCCTAAGGTTCTTAACTATTATAGAAAATATTTAAATTGAGCTAGTTTGCAAAAGGCTCGACTAACAAATACCCTGTATATGTACATCAATGAGATCCTCAAACAGTATAAAATCGCAAATACCCTGTAAACAACAACAATAACAACAGTGCATGCAAATGCATGCATAATAAATATTCAAAGAAAACTAGATAATTCTTGTAAGCAATGCAATAGATAAACTCGACTAGCAAATACCCTCTTTACACTCAACTCAACTCTTTAAATACTCATTGAAATGCTCAGCTCTTTCACCCAGCACATTCTTAAGGAAGCTAAAGCTTTCTACTTAAGAACTTAGCGGTGAAAAAAAAAGCGCTGGCCAGAATTAGACAAAGCTTTCGCAAAGTTTAAGCAACAGCCAAAAGCAAAGAGATAACGGCAAACAGTTTTTAGATACGAACGCGAAGCACGTGTACAAAACTAAGCCTAGCTAGACGTACTACGTGGGTATGCAAGGGCAGTTGGTCAGAGGTGTACGTGTGTGTGTGTGTGTGTGTGGGCTTATAGGTATGTATGTTTGCCTAGCTAAGACCGCTGAGCTGGAAAACTTGATGACCGCACACCTACAGGATGGCAAACATTGAAATGCAAACATGAACTCACGCACATGAGCTTAAGCAATGTGTGTGTGTGTGTGTGTGTGTGTGTGTGCTAGGCATTTCTATATTTGATATGCAAGCTATGACGGCTTGGCTGGATTGGTTAGTCGCTTGGCTGACTGCGGCTCAAAGCCCACAAATTGACAGTTCGATGTTGTCGATGGGGCGGAAGTGGTTTAAACGGTTCAAGGGGGGTGCACGTGGTCCAGGTGGTGCAGGTGATTCAGAGGGTTGCGGCTAGCTCAGCTGGTTTTATTTATTTTATTTTCGTTTTTTTTATGTGGATGCCACGAAAAACTAATTTGAAATGGGTTTCAAGTCAATCTAACCATAAAACAAAATCAATAGTAGAACAACAGCCATCATTTTCGGCTATAATACCCTATAAAAGGCGCTTAAAGAGGCATAATTAGGCACACACATACATGTATGTATGTACGTATGTATGTATGTGTGTATGTAAATGAATACGGCCAGCTATTAAGCCATCGCACGTATAATTTTGCTGTTCACCAGCGTCGTTTAAATTTAATTATAGTTAATGTTGTTTCCTCTTTATTTATTTTATATTTTTTCGTTTTCGTTTTTTTTTCTTTTTGTAAATCGATATTTGGGAATGTGAGGCGTTTGTCGGTGAGGCACGGTAACATTTATATGTGGGTCATATTTTACTCTCTTTCATAGTAAATCGATAATTTGAACAGCTCCCAATAAAGTTAACAGGATTACAATCGATATCAAGCAATCGCTATTGGTACTATCGTAAGAGGTTTGGCGTTTAATGTACCGATAGCGCACATCTATTGCCATAATCGATAAGTATCATTTTAATGAATATGCTCATTCGCTGCAATAGTTGGATGTATCAATAAATCGATAACAAATGCATGCACAATGTTATCGATAACTGTAATAATATACAGTGCAATCGAAATATATGTAATTAATGAACAAAAACATCAGCAAATTCGATAAATGTTGTTTACTTAAACTTAATCGATAGCTACTATCGATCACTGCAATCGTTATCAATGTAATCGTAATAATAATAGCTATAATCGTTACAAATAATGTGCTATCTTAATCAATATTATCAATGGGTCTAATCGCATTCAATATGATAGATAACTGTTATGATTAATCGTGTAATCGATTACAGGAATATTGTAATCGACTGCTGTACTTCATTAAAGTGAAACAAACTCGATGGACGCCAAACTTAATGAACCTAACTAGTGAAATATATCATATATATTTTGAAATACATTTCAAATGGAGGCTATGGGGGCGGCACCTCTATAAATATATATGTATGTATGTATGTGTGTATGTGTGTGTAGCTTTAAACCTCTTTGTTTACCATTGTGCTTATTAGTGTTGCCTTGAGCAATTGTACTGTTTCGACACGGGGAATTGACTGGTGGCAGTAACGGCAATGGCGACGCCAACGGTAACGGTAGTGGCAAGGGCAACGGCAATGGCAATGGCAACAATAACAGTAGCACAATTACAGTAACAGTGACACTGAGGACATGAGTCTTGGGACATGAGCGACACGAAATAGAAAAAAGTCGAAACACCTGCGCAGACCAACCAAACCCAAGCCCAACCACACCCAGCCCCAACCCCAGCCTCTGCCCCTGCTCCAGCCACAGTCCCAGTCGCAGTCCCAGTCCCTGCCTTGCCTACGACAGTCAGTCACACGTTGGCATGGCGAGCGTGCCGCTAATAATAGTCGCCGCCCAATTGAACTCCCAAGTTCTAATTCGCTCCCAGTTGCCCGCTCCCTTGAGCTTCGCGGCGAGTCAATCCATTGTCTGACAATTGTGGCAACAAATTGGGTTAAAATTTTTTGCTAACCAACACTGGCGGCCAGTGTTGCCAGTGTGTAGCATAGTGCACCTGCATCTGGCGTTAGAGAAGAAAATTCAATTTCCCAAACTTCAATATATATAAGATATAGATATAGATATAGATATAGATTATGATATAGATATAGATATAGATATAGATATAGATATAGATATAGATATAGATATAGATATAGATATAGATATAGATATAGATATAGATATCTCGCTATAGCTCTATATAGCTCTCGCTATAGATATAGCTATCGCTATAGCTATCGCTATAGATCTCGATATAGATATAGATATAGATATAGATATAGATATAGATATAGATATAGATATAGATATAGATATAGATATAGATATAGATATAGATATAGATATAGATCTCTAGATATAGCTCTCGCTATAGCTCTCGCTATAGCTCTCGAGCTCTAGCTCTCGCTATAGATATAGCTCTCGCTCTCGCTCTCGCTATCGCTCTAGCTCTCGCTCTCGCTCTCGCTCTCGATCTCGCTATAGATATAGATATAGATATAGATATAGATATAGATATAGATATAGATATAGATATACTCGCTTGAACTTGAACTAATAAACAGGTATACAGATTATATAGAGAGTGAAAATAAAAGTACGACTCATTAAAATTGTTGGCTGTGGCACGGTCGGTCTCATATTGATTGCATTGTCGGTTAAATTATGACAGGTCGAGCGGGAGGAGCTGCTGGGGGCAATGGATGGCTTGGGGTTGACCAACAAAAATTAAACAATATTATTATGACAGTAAATACACACACACACACGCGTCTATGTAAATAGATGTACGTAATACTTTGCTGAGGCGACAGAAGTTTCGGAATTTTACAATTGCCTCATTAACTGAGGACTAAAGTAAACAAAGTAATTTTCATAGGATATTTGAGAAATAATTGCAAATTACATTTATTGTTAAGGCAGACACACGATGAATCAATTTATATATACGATAGCTGTTTCATATTTACAGTTACTTCAGGCAAGCTTATAATGGCAATCTATGGGTTGCTCTGGATTCTAGAAAACTGAGTGAACGAATATGAAAATGTAAATATACATATGTAGAAAGCTTTATAGATAGATAGGTCTGAAACTGGTTGTATGCATATAAAAAGAAAAGGGAGTTTACAGAGGGGTCTATATGTAGGTATATAAAGGTATATGTATATGTAGGTACATAGTATGTATATATGTCTGTATAAGTATACCTGTTTGTCTAGGTGCATGGATACACACAGATTTAGGTACATATGATTAAGGTACATGGACACATATATATGTATGGAGGTACATGGTAGTACATAGTGTATGCATAGGTACCTACATATATGTATATGTGTACATAGATATACGTATGCATATATACTAAGATATAGAGGTATACAATGGTACATATGTATGTGTACATGGGTACATATATACAAAGGTACTTATAGAGGTATATAGGTATACTCATACTCATGCATATACTCAAAGGTACATTTGTGTAGAGGTACATAGGTATAGAATATGCATAGGTACATATATGCAAAGGTACATATGTAAAGAGGTATTTAAGTATAGTGTATGCATAGGTAAACATGTAGAAACTTATATATGTATAAGTAAATAAGTACCTAAAAATGTTATACAGGTGCATGTGTAATGTATGGTTGCATATGTATATATTTATATATATGTAGGTACATGGGTTCATATGAATATGGTACATATGTATGTACGATAGATACATGAGTACAAATATAGGTACACAAATATGTATATATACATATATTTATATATATATATATATATATATATATATATATATATATATATTGTTTATTGTTTATTATATTGTTTATAATCACGGTGTATTCAAACATATTTAAAAATATATATGTACCAATATGTCTATATGCCTATATTTCGATAGGTACTTATGCAAATGAAAGTATATGGGAAAGCAGATACATATTTCCCTTGATTCATAGACGCATAGAAGCAGAAATACTTATGGTACACTAGCACATATACATACATGTACATAGGTACATTAATGCCGATAAGCTTAGGTACATCGGCACATGCGAATGAAGATGCAAAGATTTACAGCTAAACGTTCTCATGTTCCTACAGATTATTTCCCAAATTACTTGACATCGGATTTGTGTGCAGGGTTAAAGCCTTAAAGCTCGGGATAAAAGTGAACGAGTCCCCGCCCCCCCTCACGTGGCTGCCTATACTTTGATGTAGTCGCTCAATTTGTTAGGCACTCTTTGCTCAGCTATTGGGTAAATGCTGAGGATATGCTGTTGGGCGAGCAGAGATGCCCATTTCAGTGGCGGTGTGTCCATAAATTGTTTTAGCGAACGACAAACCGGGACAAATTCGAACAATGAATGCCTGTGGTTGACCTCGTGCACGGAAGCCACGGTACATGTGGCTAAAGTGTGGATAAGTTATGCGCCAGTTGGCCAGGTGACCCAGATGTCATTCAGCAGTTGGCGTTAAAAACATGCCACACCAATACACACAGCGCCGAGAACAGGCCAATAACAATAAAACAACTCGGCGACAACTGCGATCACAGCGCACAGGACACATGGGCGCGTGTCCGAAGCGGACAAACAACAACGAGAACAAAACAAAATAAGAGACGAGAGCAAAACGCCGGAAAAAACAAAACGCAAAATAAAAGTAAAGAAAAAACAAAAAATAAGTGAAAAACAAAAGCAACGAAAAAAAAAATCTATTGTGTAATAGCTGCTTCAGGTTTGCCCATTCAAACCTGATAGCCTTGTTTAATGGCCTGGCCACAATTCCGGACAACGCCTCCTGCGAGCCGGAGTACCCCACACCGCCCACGCAGCGCCCACTGGCGACCCTGAGGCCGTTTACGCCCCCAGCCTTAGACTCGATCTGTTTCTTCTCTCTGTTTGCCCCAGCGGCCTACGCGTCTGTGCTCCTCCTCCTGCTCCTCCTCCTGCTCCTGCTCCGACCCGCTACCCCCTCCTACCATCCTTCCGTGCCTTTACTGGCCTTGCCAGTTCCCTCTTTACCCGAAATCCCCTTCCACTCTCTGAGTACCCTTCTCCGCCCTCTCTACCCTCTCTGCCTCGTGTGCCCCTACCCTACCCCTACCTACGCACCGCCCACATCGCTGCTCTAGACCCACCGCATGCGACTTGGCCAAGTTCCATTCTCAGCCTATCCCACCTTGTTTCCACGTGCGCCAATCTCTGTCTCTGTCCCTGTCCCTGTGACTGTCCCTGTCGCACCGTCCCGCCCCCCTGCCAAAAGCCCAAATCCGTGTCCCATGCCCCAATTCTCGTTGCTCCAGCGATTCGACGTTCGCATGTAGAGATAAAAATTTATTGCACAACTCAAAATCAGGTTCCGAGCGCTGGCTGAGCTTTGTGCAAGGACTGACCCCAACATACCCCTCTATATACACATATATATATATACAGGTATATATATATATATAAATTCATTATGGAGCTAAGCAAGCAGCAAGAAAATCGTTAACTTGGCCAAAGCTTGGCCAACAATTTGATCCGTCAGTTTATAAAAGTAAAAAAAAAAAAAAAGCGAAATTAAAATTGTATTCGCATTTATTTTTTTTTTTTTTGCTGCCTTCGCTCCGGCTCGACCTCGTTGCATTCGTCAAGCGTCAAAAGGACGGCCATAACGAATGGATAAGTTACAGGCAGAACCAGAACGAGAGCCAGAGCCAGAGCCAGAGCGACAACCAAATGCCTTTTATAAGCCAGTTACCTAACGCCCATTCGGACTAAGGACTCTGCGGCTGACGTCAGAGCGGCCATTGTGGAAGAACTACGGCAGGAAGCGATGACAAAAGCCACCCGGACAGCATTGGGCTGAAGGGAGAAGCGAAAGGAGAACAAATGTTTTCAGACGTCATTTTATGCAATGCAAAGTGTCGATGTCGATGTCGAAACGAAAGGTCGACTGCGAAGCAACCTCGCCACAGAGAGAAACTTGCGAGAACTCACGAGAAGTTAAGTAGCTAAGTAGGTGGAAGCGTGTCCACGTGTCGCACCAAGTAAACAAACAGAAATAATGAGAGTGCAGGAAAGTACGAAAAAGTCACGGGAAGAGCCAAGTCGAGGAGCAGCAAGAAACGTCGTAAGAACTTCTGAATAAGTGAAACGAGTCCAAACATCATTTAAGGCGTTCCGCAGCGCAAAAAACGGCAAACCAAACAAAAGAGTCTAACCTCAATATTGTGCTAGGCATGACAGAATGAAACCAGAAAAACCTTTCCTAGCCTAAGTAGCTAAGAAGGTGTAGGGCAGAGGAGTGTCAGAGTGTGGACAAATTCTTAAGTGAAAATAAGCAGATATTATTGTAAACGAAGCAGCGCGGCGAAGAAAAGTAAGTGGAAAATTCACAGAATGTGGAATGCAAATACTCATAATGGGAAAACAGAGATGTAAGAGCAAGTAAAAAGAGACTATAGCGTAATGAGAGAAGTAGAGGTAGTAGATGCAAGTCTAATAGGAAAGTGAGAAGCATTGAAGAAGTTCAAATTGTACAGCAATATCTTCTCTCTCTCTCTCTCTCTATAGATCCTCAAAGCTTCGAGAGTTGAATTAGAGAAAGTTGAGTTAGAGAAAGACTAAATTATACTATATATATATATATATATATGAAATCCTTGCAGTTAATTTTTCCTCTTTCTCTGTAGCTCTCTCTGTTTCTCTCTCTCCGTAAATATATATCTCTGTAACTCTCTCGTTCTCACACTCTCTCTCTCTCTCTCCATATCGCTGTAACTCTCTCGTTCTCTATCTATCATCATCCCTCTCGCCACTTTCAAAGTTTATTCTTCACTGTCTCTCTCTCTCGCTCGTTCTATTACAAACTCTCTCTAACTTTCTCTTTCCCTTTCTCGCGCTCTCTTTCTATCTCACTAACTCTCTCTAACTATCTCCCTCTTTCTCTGTTTCTCCCTCTCTATCTCTATCTATCGCTCTCACTCTCTCTCTCTCCCTGTCACTCTGTATCTCTCTCCTTCTCCCACCTTCTCCCTCTCGCAGCTTTCAAAATTTATTTCATGAATTTCATCAGTTCAATTATTCAATTATTGTTTTCTGTATCTCAACCCTTCAAAAATTAATAGAATATTTCCCTTTTACCAATTCTACCACCCCACACCCCCACTTTCTCTCGCTTTCTAAACAGCTCTCAAAGGCTTAGCAGAAATTTATGTTTTGTCATCGATTTAATCAGCTTTCTACAACTTTTTAGTTTCCATCCAATCCCAAGTTATCCAGTAGCTCAGATCTCTGTGCTCCTGCGAAGGCGATGTCAGATGAGGGGTCAGCTGGTTGATAAAGACGTACTGAACTTAAAATTAGATATATCTATCACAGAGCTGTTGAGCATTTTATGCTTTGCTTTGCTTTGCTTTAGCCAAAAGTCAACAAGATGATGAAGGTACCATTATTTTGCATCATTTGATTGACCTTCCCTTTCCCTCTCTCTCAATGTCTGTCTATCTCTCGCTCTCTCTCGCTCTCTCTCTCTTTCTCTCTGTAAGCTACAATATCTTTTATATTATAAATGCGAAGCCCTTCCCCCCCTAACCTTCGCCTAACTCAAATACAATGCCAAAAAAACTGACATTTTCGATGGGGGTCGAGCACACAAAGGACTTTTCGCTCAGTTTGGATGATTGGTTAGTGGTGGAGAGGTATCAAAGAGAGAGACAGAGAGAGAGTGGGAGACCGGGGATAGAGAGTGAGTAGGGCAACTGATGTCAAGTTAATGAAAGCATCAACGGGAATGCTACTTAGAATTGCCCTACAGCCAAGAGCTGTGCATTCATCTACATATAATACTTTTATAATATACTACTATATAAGCACACAGACACACACACACACACACAGATAGATTGTGAAACACACAAAAGGTTGTGCCAAAGTAATTTACTTTGCTGTTCATGCCCAGAAATTCGAACTGAAATTGAAATGACATACGTTAAAGGCGAAAAAAGAAAATAGATTTAGACAGACAGTTTGACATTGTCTAATCGTGACAACTGTCGAGATAGATCTATATCCATACTGTGTGTACACACCCACACCCACACCCACATACATACGTATATGCATGCATATGCCGTTCCACATACACACACAGATATTTACTTATATGTCATATGTATACATATTTATCTTGAAAACAATAATAACACATGCCGCCATTATAAAGATATTTCGCTTGAATTCTGACTATGGTCTGAGAAATGGGAAATGGGAAATGAGAAACGAGAAATGAGAAATGGGGAAATGGGGAAATGGGAAATGGAACATGGGGCAAGGGCCAGGTGGTACAGGCGGTTCGCTCGGGGGAGGCTCACTGAAGAGCATGTACTTAGCATTATGTAGCGCCGAGCGTCGGCACTGAGTCATAAACGATTTGCCCATTTCATCATTTTGCTTTCTAATTGAATAAATATCTATGTGAATATATATATGAAATATATACAAAGCATCTTATCTATACCCTGTAGTTGGAAGCATGCTCCAAAAGGATGAGAGGCTGGAAACTCTGAGGGTGTGAGAATTTGTCGCTTATGAGGAGGCATACCCAAGGAACTAGAAATCCGTAAGGATTTATAAAACAGATTGACTGGGAAACCAGAAAATATGTGGGTATACGTATATATATGATAATCTACCTTAACCCAAGGATTTTAATATCCAAAAGATCTGTAGTAATATATATATTAAACTTACGTAAAGCCATAGATATACATAGACATACATATATACCTTCTACCTCTCATATGGGCACTTCATAGAAATCCGCCGTAGAGCTATAAACTTTTAGCAAACTCAAAAGCCCATTCGAAGATATCGCCATATATATCTATGACATTTAACAGGGTATCTATAAGTCGTGCCGCCTAACGTATTTACGCAACTTCCTTACGTTGTTTGCAATATTTTGCTAACAAAACAAACAGAAAGCAAAAGACGCATCTATGTAGCATACCCAAAACACACACACAGTCAAACATAAAGGGTACACACACACACACACACGTATAGTGGGTGTGCCACGCCTCTTGGTTGAAGAAGAGAGAGCGAAAAATTGAATAAATTTATGTGCTGGTAGCCTGGCAATAAAGATTTGGGTTCATTGGCTTGACATTGATGGGAGAGAGACAACGGCCCAGTGATGGACTCGGATGTAAATTGACTACACGAACTGTATAAATGTTTTATACACACGCACACACAGACACACAGACCTGAAATGTGAGTATAGTATATATATGGATATATTATCTGAGTTTTTTTTTTTGAAGTAGCTGCAGCCAAACGTAAAATCAATCAATGAACGCGCCAAAAATCAGCAGATGTTACATACATATACATATATATATGTATATATGTTCATATACGACACATCAATATTGCCTCAATACACACACACACTCGCACAGTCACTCTGTTAAGGAACTTAGCCAAATTACCTTATGAAAAGTTAACACAAAGTTTTGTCTTTTTTTTTGTTTCTCTTCCTCTCTCTCTCTCTCTCCCCCTCTCTCTCTCTCCCTCTCTCTCTATTCTTTGTTTGCTCTCTTTGTTTTGTGTAAATCAATTAGGGTAAACCCACAAAACAAACTAACATTATTAATAAACTGTTTTGCCTAATCGATAACTAAACGTTTGCGCATTTAACATCAACATTAACATTAACATTCATTCTACATGAAGAAGAAGAAGAAGAAGAAAACTACTTCAACTTGGCCCAAACACAAGGTAACTGCATAAATGGGCATACATAAGTATATATGTATGTATATATACATGTATATAGACAACCAGATATAGCTCGTAATTCTAGAATCGTAAAATCTGAGCTTTTTCACATATCTTATATAAGTCGTGTAAGTAAAGTTTATATCATTTTTGGACAGCTTTAAATGCGCAAAGTTTTGATATAATCATCAAGTAGACTAAATTTATCATAATATAATATAATATATAATAATATATTTATTTATACAGCAGATTTTTGAGCTATCCCAAACTAAATGTGCATACATTTCAGATATACTGAAATGCAATTGGGCTTTGGTTAAAGAGACAGACAGAGGCGTGGCAGAACTCACAGAGTATACATACTCTTGATCAGGGCAAAGAGCTGAGTCGATTAAAACCTCCCGGTCTGTTTGTCTGTCCGGCCGTATATCCATCCGTCAGTTTCTTTGTGTGTCCGTGTAACTGTCCGTCCGTTTATCTGTCCATATATAGGAACGTTTCGATCTGAGAACCAATAAGAGCTACAGACTTTTTCGTTATAGGTTCCTCTGAACCTTAAGTAATACGATAATCATTCCAGTTTGAATGCCATCATTAAGTATACCCCGTGAGATAACCTCTATCAGAATAGATCATGAAGTATACCCCCTGAAATAACCACTATCAGAATAGATCTGCCAGCTTTTCAGTCTCAGCTTTCCATCCGACTTAAGTTTCGGCTCGTAAGCCCATTTCTTGGCCTTCCAATATTATTCTACAGAAATATTTTCCATAGGAAAGTATTTACTTTATAGTATTTCATATCAAAAATTAATCCAATGGGAAAATGTTAAATGAATCAAAGACTACTTCTACTTGTAGGCCCAAGGCTCTATATGGATAGGCCGAAATTACGAATACCCTAAATACTGTAGTATTGAAGCCACACCCCGCCTCCGCTAGTACAGCATTTAGGCTATTCGTAATGAGCTCTGAAATCCATACCAGATTAAAAACGTTGCCATATGCTCTATTCCATCAAGGATGGGAATAAAAGTGAGAGTGCGAGTGCCAATGCGAGTGCGAGCGAAGGCCGTGAGCTAAGTGAACCGAATGATTGATTACATTTTGCATTAATTGCGCTTTTCTGTTCATTAACCAGCGGCAGAGGCAGACGATTAAAAATTACAGAGATGACTTCAACGTAAATAAATATCAAATTCAATTTTACATTCTGGAAAATTCCAATTGGAGCTCTGTAAATATTGCGCGTAGTTCGACTAGTCGAATATGCGATTCCCTTTGAAGAAGTTTTATGGTGAAGAGCAAAACACATTTTTGGAACTGATTCCGGTATGACCGACTGACAGATACTCTCGATTGCAAGCTAATTATATATACTGAAAATAAAATATGGGAAGAACAAGCTAAGAGTGGAATATTTTTGAGCTGTATATACTTTAACAGTATTTTGGTGGTGGTACAGTTATGTAGATTATGTTAGATTATAGCTCTAGCTAATTACATGTATCAAAAACTTTGATCAATTCCAGGAAAGGCTTGAAAATAACTTGATCTTAAAGCAAGAGGATCTACGATAGATAGATAAAATATCTAAGGACAACTCTTTTAAACTTCATACGCCAGTATATAACTGTATATAACTGTATTTTAGAGCATATATATACTTTAAATAAACAAATCCACTATATGAGCTATCATGATATCTCTCTCCATCCAGTTGAGCTCTTAAAATTCCATACACACATAAATTTCATGTCATACAAAAATACTTCAACATCAATCTCATATACATTAAGAGTGTTGCATATGGCATTAAACATTTATAATGCCCTTTGGAGCACAGGTATTCCAAAAAGCAACACAAATAAATAACACGTAAGCTATAAAAACACAAAAAAAATCTACTTAAAATTCACAAACAGACCATAAAAATGAACTTCGCTCTTAATTAAGGCAAACATATAGGAAATACCTAAATGCATATACCTATACACATACATATTTGTACATATATACATCTGGGAGACATGTACGAGAGCAAGCTCCCTCTCTCTCTCTCTCTCTCTCTCTCTCTCTCTGTATGTTGCCGTAGAGCGAGACAGATAAAGTCCCATAGGCCGGTGCATCGGGAACAGCTCGCCGGGTGCTATTTATGGCAAATTCCTGAATTGCAGTTCTATATATATAGATATATATATAATATATATATATATAAGTATATATATATATATATCAATGCATTTGTCGAAATGCAGCGAACTCGCTAAATAAGTTCAACCACATTTAGCTAGCTGCACGTTTGGCAAATGAAAGCGAATTTCGCTCGAGTCTTTGCGGCAAAGCAAAATGTTTTTATATTTTTGCAACATCTTTTACAATTGTCATAAAAACGGAAATTTAATGCGCTTTCGCTTTTAAATAGAATCCGAATCAGAATCAAAATCGGAATCTGAATTCAGAATATGCTAGAAATGCTCTAGCCATTGCTGTCTGAAATTGTAGAAATTGCTGTTGCTGTTGCTGCTAGCTGTTAACTGTTGCTGTTGGCTGTTGTTGTTGCTGTTAGTTGTAGCTGTTAACTGTTGCTGTTAGGTGTTGATGTTACTTAGATATGCTAGTTTTATATGTCAACTAAAGCCACTATAAATTGCTGTTAGCTGTTGCTGTTAGCTGTTGTTGTTGGCTGTTGCTGTTAAATTTCGCTGCTAGCTGTTGTAGTACGACATTGATGTTACTCAGATATGTTAGTTTTATATGTTAACTAAAGCCACTATAAATTGCTGTTAACTGTTGCTGTTGCTGTTGATGTTGCTGTTAGCTGTGGCTGGTAGCTGTTGCTAGTAGCTGTTGCTGTTGCTGTTGCTGCTAGCTGTTGCTAGTAGCTGTTGCTGTTAGCTGTTGATGTTGCTGTTGCTGTTAACTGTTGCTGTTAACTGTTGCTGTTAACTGTTGCTATTAGCTGTTGCTGCTAGCTGTTGCTGCTAGCTGTTGTAGCACGAAATTGCTGTTACTCACAGATGTTAAGCTTTCATGTTAGCTAAAGCTACTAAGAATTGCTGTTGCTGTTAGCTGCTGCTGCTGCTGCTGCTGCTGCTGCTGCTGCTGCTGCTGCTGCTGCTGCTGCTGCTGCTGCTGCTGTTGCTGCTGCTGCTGTTGCTGCTGCTGTTGCTGCTGCTGTTGCTGCTGTTGCTGTTAGCTCTTGCTGTACGAAATTGCTGCTACTCGCAGATTTTAATTTTCAATGTCAACTAAAACCATTAACAATTGCTGTTAGCTATTCTTCTATGTAGCTATTATTAGTAACGATGACTCTAACCCATCAGCCAATATCAATTACTGTTAACTATTGACGGTAATGGCAACACCTAGCTGCTGCTATCTGTTGCTGTAAGACTTTGCTGTTAAATAGCAATTACTGCAACGAAGTGATGTTATTGCTCCTGGCGATTGCACTCAGCAATTGCTGTAGACGATTTCCACTGCAATTATCTATTGATGCTGCTGTTGGTAATTGCTGTTGCCGATTGCTGCTAGCTGTTGCCGTTAGCGATTCCAATTACCGATTGCTGACATCAACTGATGCCGTTATGTACACCTATTGATGATGCTATTAGCAATTGCTGTTAGAAGTACCATAGATATAACTGTAACGGGTAGCTATTCATAGTTACGGTTAACTGTTGGCGTTAGCTACGGCTCTCGCACTCAATCATTGCTGTCAGCGATTGCTGGCTAATGCAGTTACTGTTCGCATCTGCGTGAGAAATTTTAATGGAAATCCGATATGCAGCTGCCGCCCTTGCAATTACAGCTGTTAATTAACAGACTCTGCACTTAGGAGCTGGCGATTCTATATGGAATATTTATGCACTGCGCCTCGCACCCAAAGCTGAGTCGTATGACTCCTTTCTTTGTCTTCTTGGTCTCCCATTGCCATGGGTCAAAGTCCGAGCAATGCAGACGTTGAATGATTTCGTTGTTCGATTCCACAATCAAATGGAATCGCATAAATATTTCGATAAACTCATCAGGCGAACAGCAATTTGTATAAATCGAGATATTTCGATAAACGATATAAACAAAAATCATATTATGATTGATATTGCCGCGAAGAGTGAAAGAAAAATGCGCGGAGCATCATTAAAACGTAACGTAAAATCAAATATCAGATCTTTGTTTACACTAGGGAATCATTCCATTAACTCAAGCAAATGTTGAAAACATATATAAATATCTGTAAATATCTTGATGTACGAATTGAAATATTTATATATTTGTATATTTCGTTTAAGTGTTTCGATTCCACATGTGAAAATCATCTATTTTATTATGAGTTTTCATGCTGAAAGCGAGAGCAATAACAATGATCGGAGACCCAACTGAGATAACACTCAGATGAGCATATATGACTCAGTTCAGATTAGTTATTATAGGGCGTTTGGCTCGCTCATGAATTAGTTCAGCTGTGCATGCTCAAACTTGTTCAGTTCCCTATGAATAGGACAGAAGAACTACTAGTTCATGAACCAGTGAACTCAACAACTTCGCTCAAGAGTCCTCGAAACGTTCAATGAGCAGTCGAATAGCAAAGCCTTGAGTATTGTTCATGAACTAGTTCCATAGAGCTGCTCACGAACTGCTCAAGAGTCCTTGAAACGTTCAATGAGCAGTCGAATAGCAAATCCTTGAGTATTGTTCATGAACTAGTTCCATAGAGCTGCTCACGAACTGCTCACACATTATACATCAATTATTCATTTGTTCCACAGCCAGTGCACAGCATTAGTTGATAGTTCCACTAGCTCATGAACAACTGAAGCACTTAATACATTTGGTTCATGATTAATTCAATCAATCAAAGCACTGAGCTGAACCGAATCATTCAAGATTCAAGATTCAGTGATTAAGTTCCCGTGTTCGCTTGAACAACTAATTCAATTGAACATTTTTTTTTTTTTTTTGCAAGAAATTCAAACAAATCTGCGCAGCTAAGAGCTGACAAGCAAACTAACTGCTTGTTAAATATTTAAAAGCTGCATTTACTGAAGAGCTACAAAAAAAAAAATAAAGAGAGAGAAAAAATCGTTTTGTCAGACTCAAAAAAGGCTTTCGACTTGAAGGGAAGCTTTAGCAAAGCCAACCAAACGCTTTGCTTAAACAATATGAAAAGAAATTTCGAATAAAAATGACGAACTTACATGAAACAAGAAGGAAATAAAAGCCAAACAGTAAAAAGCCATTTAGACATGTTGCCCAGAGAAAATAACAAAAAACAAAATCTGGAGAAAGAGCAGAACAAAAACTTTGCCAAGTAACTGTAACTTGAGCATGAACTTTTAACTAGCCTGAGAGCTATATGCATACATACATACATACGTACATACATATATGCATGTTGATATATTGATTCAAAAATTTGAAAGTACAGTGAATACTCGACTCTCGAACAATGTAAGAAAATAATAAATGTTGAAATGCGACAATGGCATTTATAGCGACAATTGCATCGAGTATATACCGTTATTATTTCTCTCGCTACCAACTCCCAACTATGCCCCTACCCCACCCCCCCGTCGGCCTCTTGGTGTGTGACCCCCTCCTGTGTTATCGCATTGGCAATAAGCTAGCTTACGCTAGCACAACACTCGGGCCCAGGATCTGTGGCTGACACGAAAAGCTTTTTGTCCAGATTGCCAAGCACTTCAGCTGAGGGACGCATGGGGTAGAGGGGGTGGGGTGGGCAGAGGGGCACATACATACATACATACATACATATATAGTTGCTGAGGGTTTGCATACACGCCAATGATATCAAAAGGGGTATATTGGGTCATTTGTCTGCTCGTATCTCTATCTATCCAACTATCTATCTAGCCGTCCGTCTGTCCTTCCGACTAAATTAACTATTACTAGTAATTTCAAATGGGATTATACAAATATATGCTCGTAATGACAACTCAAGATCGAATATATGTAGTAGATTCATGTTTCTTCGTGTTTATTCTTAAGCTTTTCCAGCAATATGTTGCTTTATATGCCTCTTGTGGGCGTGTCAGGACACTTGATCTTCAATAACTTTGCCTCTAGTGGTAAAGTTTAACAGTTAACTGGGAGAGCAGGCTCTAGCTTGCACTCGAACAATCGTGAGAGGGTATCATGCAGTCGGTTACGCCCGATTGCAACATTGTGACTGTTTTTTTGGTTGCTTTTTGGAATTGTGTATATTGTGTTTGTGGTTAACTCGAGCTCTGCATGCCACAATGCTGCGCAAATGCCAATGCCCCAATGCATACGAATACATACATACAAATGTGTATATATATGTGTGTGTATGTATGTATATATATGTAAATGCATATATGCAGGCAGATCTATGTATGTGTGTGTGTACATGAGTACATAACTCATTTAGAAAACGCGCTTAACGGACAACTGCTGTTGTTGTTGTTGTTGCTGTTGCTGCTGATGTTTGCACTTGGCTGCAGTTTTGTTGGTTAAACTAGCATACATTATATATATATATATATAGTGCATACATAAAACATATGTGTATATATGTGTGTGTGTGTGTCTGTCTGCAGTTAACGGTACCCACTTTGATAGTCTGCGGCGTCTGGTTGCAATATTCGTTGATGTTGTTGTTGCTGTTGCTGCTGCTGCTGCTGCTGTTGTTGTCGTTGTGGTTGTTGCTATTTTAGTTAGCAATAGTTGCTGCTGCTGCTTGCTTATGAATAACGGCAATATTTTGCATGCGACTGCTGTCAGAAATGTTGCTGCTGCTGTCGCTGTTGCTGCTGTAGCTGCTGCTCGTGCATATTGCCATCGAAGCATGAGCATGTGTAAGCCAGATATTATAGATATTCTTTTAGGCGATATGGCTAGCTAGAGCAACATCAATTGAAAGCTGTTGCTGTTACAGCAGCTGCTGCCGCTGCTGCTGCTGCTGCTGCTGCTACTGTTGCTGCTGCTGCTGCTGTTGCTGCTGCTGCTGCTGCTGTTGCTGTATGCACATTTCGCTTGTCACTGACTTTTATACTTTTTCCACTTGCTCGCTGAACAACGGGACAAAAAAAAACAGAATTGATATATTTTTGCATTGCTCAAATGCATTCGACGCGCAAATGAGCAGACGAAAAGAAATCCGACAAAAAGTACAACAAAAACTAACCCAAAAAAAAAGTACAAAAAAAAAGTTGAAAGCAACGGCGAAGTTTGCCGCTCGCTTGCTATTTTTAGAGTTGCAATATTGTCTGATGTTATTGTTGTTGTTGTATTCTTCTAACTTGCTGCTGTTCTTGTTCGTGTTGTTTCTTTTGATTGTGCTGCTGTTGTATGCTCTTTATGCTGCTGCTGCGTATTGTTTGCTGGCGATTACAACAACAACTTGCACGCGTTTGTCCAAATGCAAATGCCAAAAGTAACAACACACGCACACGCACACGCACATGCACACACAGTCGCACATACACGCACAGTGAGACAGTCGAGACAGAAAACGTCTGTCCGTCCTCGCTTTGCACGTTGATGTTTCCGTTAGTGTTGTTTGTGCGATACTGACTCAATTTGTTGCTCGGCACCGCGTGTATACACGTAGCAACGACAACACAGCGACGCGTCGCTGCTGACGTTGGCAGCGCGCATTCACCCGCTGCCAGGCAGTCAGCCAAACCTAACCCAAGAGCCACCCACCCAGCCAGCAAGCTAGCCAGCGCCATCTACCTACCTACCCGACCAGCCGGCCGTGTGCGCTGACGCTTCGGTTTTTGCTTCGTTTAAGTTGTTCGTTCCCGTGGCCCAGTGCCTGGGTCCGGGTCGGGCTCCTTTAGCCATGCCCAATTTTCATATGTAAACGGCGCACCGCTCTCTCACTTCTCTCTTCCCCTCTCTCGCTCTCTTACTCTCTCTCTCTCTCTCTCTCTCGCTCCCTCACACCAAAAGCCCAAAAAGCAACGAAGCGTCGGCATCGTCGAGTGCATGCCAAAGCAGCACTGGGAACAGCAGGCAAGCAGCACACACACACTCACTCATACACACGCATACACACACACACAGTCCGGGAGTCTCGCTGTCAGTCAAAACGACGCGTCGTCGCTTGTCGTTCCTCTGTTCGTCCCCTTTCCGCGCAGCTCCGCTCGCTCTCTGCAACAGCACGCAGCCATACCCCTGCCATCTCCCTTTCTCTCCTGCATGCTTTAGCACATGCATGGTTCCCGCAGTTCCGTTGCGTCACCGGCTACGTCGGTGCTGCGCCCACCTTCAGTGGGTGTGTGTATGTGTGTGTGTGTGTTACTTTGGGCACATGCTGCAGTGTTGAGGTAGTTGCTGCTGCTGCTGCGGCGATTGCTGCTGGTGTTGGTGCTGCTACTGCTTGCTACTGCTGTAATGATAAATTTATGGTTCCGTTATTTTTTTGCTTTTTGTTTTTATTGCTGCTACTGCTGCTGCTGTTGTTGTTGTTGGCAGGGTTAGCGGGATTGGTGAGATGCCGCTCCTGTCGCTAACGGCGTTTGGTTGTTGATTGTTGATTGTTGTTTTTGGTATATTCGCATTTCACATTCACATTCACATTGTTTTGTATGCGTTTTTTTTATTCTTTGCCGTTGACTTTTTTTTTTTTTTTTTGGTTACTGCTCCAAGCTGGCACGAATCAACTTTTATCGTCTAACACACAAGTGCAAACAAATATGTACATATATACATGCATGTATATGTGTGTGTGTTTGTGTGTGTGCGCTCACATTGATTTCACATTGTTTTTCTTGATTGTAGCTGTCTTTTAGCATTATGAAAATGATGTTTATTGCAATAACAAAAACGAAAAAAAAAAAACAAAAATGCCAAAAAACTAAAACAAAAAAAATAAACGAAAATGAAGAGCGAAAGCAAAAAACTTTCAGAGTTATATGAACTTATGCTTTGGCCTGCTGACTTCACAGGCCACACTCAGCCACACACACACACACAAAGCCACAGGAACATTTACCGCTAATACACATAACAGGTCATTGCTTTAGGAAAACTTTCTAAATATATACTATATAAATATCCTTAAAGCGAAAATATCATGATTAAATATACTTGTTCAGCGAGTGCAGTTCAGAGAGTATATTGGGCATATAATTTTTACTCCTTAGACTAAAGACTAAGCCAGATAGCTAAAGAAGACATTTTTGTATACTCTTATGCGATATGAATGGATAATATAAGACCTAATTTAATATCTGATCTAGATGAACTAGATTAAGATTCTCTATTCGAAGATCTCCTCTATTGAAAGATATCTGTATTGTGTTCTCCGATAATTACATTCAATTTACTTGCACTTCCTTCGTAATCTTTCATTAACTTATTTATCATCAAAATAAGTTTGATTTTTGGAGCTCTTTAATGAAGTTTTCTTCATCGTCATAATATTTATGTTTTTGCTGAAATTGAATGAAAGCAAAAATCAATCAAAAACATGAAGTTGTCTGAAAAGTGTTTGCACAGCTTCCGCCATTAATTGGATAACTCGAAGGCTTTTTGTGCGGCGCATCGTTAATCTTGATTTGAATTGATTAGCAGTGGGAGAAAGGAAGCGAGAGCTTGTTGCTTCAACGGAAACAAACAAATTAATCACAGCGAAAATTGGCTGACAGGAAATACGCATAAATAAGTAAAAGGGGGAAAGGGAGAGCCATTGTCAGAGAGAGGAAGAGGGAGCAAAGAGAGTAGAGACTGACTGTTAAACTAGATTAGTTAGATATCTTAACTTAAGCTTAATCAATTATTGAGAAACTTGAATTTCAGCCTTGACATAGTTTATCCAATAGGAACTTTGCGCTCAGCTGAAACAGAATATGCTCGATTCTGCCCCAAAAATAAAAAGCTAGCATTATTTTTTTTTCAGTTATTCGATAGCGATACGAGATATCCTTAATTTCATTAATTTCAAATGGAAAAACATATTCAAGGAATAGACAAACGGACATCTAAACCTACTTCTAAAGCTGTTCAATATCAAAGATGCTCCACTGACCAATCTATTGAAAAATAAACCAAAATCTATCAAGTTTTACATAATACATAATATTTAAAATGTTATGGACACGATCTATTGATCAGGAATACATATATGTATGCAGATAGGGAGAAGCCTAAGCCACACCTCCTTTCACCTGTTGCATATCTGTTAGGCACACCAATATACCCCATTTACCCATTACAAACTGAATTTGAAAATCAATTGCATTAATTCCACATAAAAAAATTTGTGTAGCATACTTCTCTGGGCGATTCGAAGCATACAAAAAATTGCTCACGTTTTTATCAACGCTTTTTTTGCCAACTAACGCAGTGTTAACCCCTATTTCCAATCAGACGCATTCCAGTTGAACGATTCGTAAAGATTTTGAGCTGATATTAATTTTTTAAATTTTTTTGTAGGCATAGGCAGGATAAGTGACTAGCTAAATACCCTTTGATGTACATAGATGATATATGTATAGACTCATTAGCCTATAGACAGTAAAGCTAACTGGAATAGGACCCTAATTGGCATGGGATGGAGTCATATAAATAGTTAAGCAAAAGTCACTAGGATTAATGACTAGCCGATTGAATGTCAAGAAGCGCTACGACAAGGGTCGAAACATATGAGAGGAATGGGTATGCGTACGAGGGGGGCGTTGTATATATGGGCGTGTGACCATAGCTCTGTTACGTACATTCCAAAATTGGAGCACATTAATCAATCCAATTAATATGAAAAAGGTCAGAGCCAAAGAACTGAGCGTAAAGGACTACGCATAGGCAAGGTAAAATACAGGTAGAAAGAACTATGTAATTTTCGATATGTGATATGTATATACATATATATATTTGTACATATGTATATATAGAGTGTGAAGCATATGATTTACGAGTCAACTTCAACGTGACCGCCACACAGACATTAGATAATAATTTATTGATATCAAACACATTCCATAAGTTCCTACATATATAAATTGTGGGTGTTGTCCTACGAGCGTTGGCGTTCCTATACAACGGTTAAACGTTCGCTTGCCAAGCTGCAATGCATTCCACTGTCACACACACTGGCATACATATGATTCACACAGCTAGAGATGAGCAGGTGTATGTGATATGTGAAAAACGATGATGAATGGATAAAGAAATCGTAAGGAGATATCTATGCAAGCTGAGTCTGTAGTTTAATAACTAAAATGTTGTTTGAATATGCTAAGCTATGCTACTTTATGATAATAATTTTAATAAAATACCTCAAGCTTAACTAACTCTTACAAAATATCGCTTCCGCTGTCTCGTGTTTCATGCTGCACGCACTCTCATCGCTATCTACCATGCAAACGCACACACACACACACAAGCGCACCAATCGTGTGACCTACAAAGTCAAGTTAATCGCCGCCCGAAAAGGGTGTGAGCAGAGCTCAGGTTCGAGTTCGAGTTCGGCTTCGGCCTTAGCTTCAGCTTTAGCCTCGGCTACGAAAACGAAACGACGAATGCGATTTCGTTTCGTTTTCGTTTTCGTTTTCGTTTAGGTTTTTGTTTTTCGTTTTCCGTTTCGTCGTCCCAATAGATACTTAACATAATTACATGTATATGTATGTGTATATGTATATAACGCTAATTATGTATGTGACGACATGATATCCAATTGGAATTGGGTTGGGCTTACAGACGAGCTGAATGCAAAAGGCAATTTTAGTTTAGAGTTTTTGGATGTTTGTTGTTTTAATTCTTAACAATTGTATTTTAATTGAACAATATTCAAGAATTGTTTTGTACATTCACAACATTTAATTAATAGTTAATCTAAAAAATTAACAAAAAAATTAACAAATTCAAATGAAATAGTAAAAAAAAAAGAATTAGTAATACACATAATATTTATATAATATATATTTATATTTATATAGTAATATAAATGCTATAGATAAAAGAACGCTGACGCTTTTTTAGAATAGAATATCAGTTAGATTTTGAAAACGAGCCAGGCACAAAATATAGTTTTTAAACTGTTATACTGTTATATTGCACTTAGCTAGAAGACTGAGGGGTAATGGGAAGGGGATGGAGCAGGGCAGAGTGATTTTGGAGTTCGGGATTTTAGGGTTGTTCTTCATTATAGTATTTAGATTTGTCAGCTACACAATTCCAATAAACCAATTCCAATATGTTGGTTCACACGCTCTCGAGGATGGGTGCATGGAAATGGTATAAAATTCGAGTTTTCATAGTTGATTTGTTTCTTCTTCTTCATTCTCACCTTTTACATTTTCATATACTTCTTCCTTTCTTTGTTATAGTAATTCTTTTAGTTAGTTAGTTAGTTACTTGTTGTTGTGCCTTGAGAGCACGCACTTAAATAAATACATACATACATATACATATATAAATGGTAGAGGTACTGACGATACATATACATCAAAATTGTTTGTTTACTCTTGTTTTGCTTTTCGCGAATTAAAGTGAAGTTCAAAATTTGATTTCTTTGGTAGTTCCATATATATATATACATACATATGTATATATCGTTACAGATATATATGTCTATGTGTGTGTCTGTGTTTGTATGTGTGTCTGTATGTGTGGTGTCTGTATTGGCCGCTTAGCTTAAACATCAACAACCATTTTCTTATGTATATCCGTATTGCCCACCACAGAGCAGAACTCATCAAAGGAGATTTTGCCATCCTCATCCTTGTCGGCGAAGCAAATGGTCTTGTCGACAATCTGTTGCAGTTGCGTATCCTTCAAATTGTTGCCGACCATCATTTTCAGCACCTGGAAGAGCTCGCCGTTCGATATGTAGCCATCGTTGTCCATATCGTAGATGCGAAAGGCGAAACGCAACTTTGATAGTTTATCGCCGCGTACACTGAACTGTGAGACGCCTTGGATGAACTCCTTGAAGTCCACCTCACCATTGCCGTCGGCATCGAAAATATCGATAACACGCTGCACTAGCGGATTCTGCTGTAGCTCCGGCAGTGACATGAATTCATCGATACTCAATGCACCCGAATTATCGAGATCGAGTTTTCGAAAACGTTTTCCCAAACGACGAATTTCATCCGCATCGAAATTGGAGCACATGTCCATTGGCAGGGAAGTCTCGTTACCCATGTTGAATTTCCTTGCTTTATCTCTTTTTCGCACTACCTAAATTTAGCTGAATATTTAATGAATACATAAATATAAGATATTTATTTATATGTATATACGCAATTTCACTTACCTTAATTTGTTGTTTTTATTTCTTGTTATGTTTATCCTTAGGCGCACATTCTGCAAAACAACAACAACATCAACAATCAACACATTATTTTTATCTCTCTCTCTCTCGCTCTATTGATTTTTCACCTAAGCCCGAAATTCGAGTCTCAAATTTGGTCTTTGTTTTCCAGTTTTTTAACATGCAAAATTTAGCACATGCACTTGCCTATAGTGAATATATAATTATATATATAATTATACAGATACATTTTTCTTTTATATTTTTCTCATACCGTTTATTAACAGCGCAGCAAATAAAACACGTATACGCCGTGTATCGTAGTCTCGGCTCGCAAGCAACACTCTCAACGATTCCTATGGAAACGTAGCTGCTGCTATATGTGTGTATGTGTATGTTGTTTGTATGTGTCGTTTCCTTTTATGTTATCCTTGCGAGCATAATTGAGCCCAGACACAAGTTGTTTTTCCGTTTTTTTTTTTTATGTCTACAGGCAGCCAATGCAGCCGTCTATTGTGAATTGCAAGCCAGTGTTAAATGGCATAAGGTATTTTTTAGTGCATTTTTACCCAGCTGGTACGACAAATGCATACACGAATTCAGCGCTGCCACATCTCTCGATTTCGATCGAAATTTAGGCTGCCACATCTGCTGTACAATATACAAATGTTAATTAACTGTTTTGTGTCCTTATTTTTATGAAACAAAAATTACTTTTCTATTTTCTCATACATTAAAGTAAACGTTCTTCGTAATAACTTCAGCTAAAAAATCGTTAGGATATAAAACAAATAAATGCTATTGCTAAGCATACTCATTGTGAACTAAAACAGAATCATTTTTGCCTTTTTCGAATATTCTCCTTTCACATAGAATGCCAAAAATACTTTCAGGACTTCAAGGGCAAATCCGCGCATGTGCCAGCACCATTTAACAGCCTACATACGCGCGCATTTTCAAATATGTGGCCGAGGTTTATTCAAGTCGTTTAAATATATATCACTTTACTGACGTAATATATGAAAAACATAATATAAACTTATCCATAAGCTTATCTATACACATAATAAAAACACATAATACTGGACTTAACTAACAACTACAACTGCTTTCGCTTTTCCTGCAGATAATCCTCCTCATCTGTGCTAACTTCGTAAACATCCCGAGATTTCGATTTGGAGTTCGACTTGTTGCCATTCGATTCAGCTGATTGCTTCAATTTCTTTTCTGTAATTAATTTGTATTGCATATTAAATTGAAAATTGGCAGATCTTACAACATACTTTCTTGGGCCACTCGTTCGAGCTCGTCCTCTGTGTCGGGTCCAGACGAATGCACCTCGTAGCTCCTGTTATTGTTGTCCAGCCTTTCAGCCAGATTAACAGGACTGGCTGCCTTGTCATGCGCATCATCATCGTCCACTGTGGGCTTCAATGATTCATCATACAGCTCCTCATCGCTCTCAGGCTGCGCCATTTCCGCATTGTCCAATGCAAACCGTCGCCAGGGCAAATACTTCTTCAGTTCATAACATTTTTCAATCCAGCGACGCGTCACAATTTTGCCATGGCCCTTGACCTGATTGTACTTGGGCGTGTTTCTAAAGGCGCAGCTACAATGGATAAACTCGATAGTTTGACTGTGAGGCTCTAAGGACTCTCTGAGATATACTCTTACATTAGATGGGTGCAGCCTGGTTCCCAATCTGCTTTGTATTTGGCGCCTAGCGCTATGGCCTTCGAGCGCAAGTCTGCACGATCAGGATTCTGTATAAAAGAAGGTTGCATGTCTTGAGGAAGCATAGGTCAACTATGTGCAGTTCTGCTCACCTGAATGCCACTGATGACGAGCACAACGCCACGCAGCAGCTGATTAAATGGCACATATTTTAGCTCTTTAATTTTCGGCTTCTTGGCTGGCTTGCTCTGCTCTTCTAGCGAGGACGAGAGTCTCTTCTGGGCCTGTACTGCTGCACTTGGCTTCGACTCGATCTTTTTCTCTGGTTGCTCATCCTGCTTGGCAGCTGGCTTCGACTCGCTCTTTTTCTCTGGGTGCTCATCGTGCTTGGCAGCTGGCTTTTCTGTAGATAGACGCTTGCCTTTGTTTTTCTTCTTTTCTAGCTCCTTCTCTAGCTCTATGCGCCGTCGGTTCTTGTCCGCCTCAAGGTGTTTGCTCAAGCGTTGCTTTCGCGCATCTGCCACAGCCCCTTCCGGAGTATCTTCATCCTCGTCATCGCCAAACAGTAGTGAATTTCGATTTCGATCCAAGACTTTAGTTTCTGCCTGCGTCGCGCTCGATGGACTGTTGGCCTGCGCTGTTGGCGTTTTAATGGGCGCTGGGCGGGAATCGCTTAAGCGTCGCAGAGCAGCTGGTGAGCCGGCATCTCGTATAGCAGCTGCAGTACTGGTATCCTCATTTCTGGTTGCCTTCCAGCGCTGAAAGAGCGAGAGTGAAGCCTTGCCATCTGGTTCCGAGTCGGGTGACTCTTCGCGCAGCTTAAAACGACCCAAGGCAGTCACCGCGGGACTGGGACTAGGATTAGGACGTGCCGTAAGCTTGAACTTATCGGGCACCAGGCTTTTAGGCTTTGCACTGCCCGCCACATGCATCTTGACAAAGGAGAGGCCATATTGGACATGCTTGTTAAATGGCTGCGTGCACACAATTTTCACCAGCTTCCATTTGTCTGTTAGCGCGGCCGGACACAAGGCATCACTGCTAAAGCAGCGCACACGATTTATATTGCTGGAGTTCTTGCTCTCGATGGGCGTCATAAACGAGCTGGAGAGCAGTAGTTCCTTAAAATCATCTGGCTGGCAGCCGGTCTTACTAACCAGTACCTCAATAAAGGCGGAATGCTCGTTGCCAATGTCTATGCCCGTAATTTGCTGCGGCTCCTCGAACTCCAGAATTACATGCGCCGACTTCTCACCGATCGCTTGGGTCTTCCACTTTTTGGCGGCATTCTCCTTTAACAGATTTGCAGCCACATGTACCTGCAATTTGATAAGACAGTTTACGAGGTTATTTTCCTCAGTTATTGATTTAACTTACCGCATCTTCGCTGCTTACTTCGCGCACAGATTTAAAAACTTCAATCGGCATTTCGTCAAAACAATATAGCCCAAACGCCGTTCATTTGTGGCGGACTTTCCAACTGTCCATCGATATATTAATGGAGATGAGCGATAGTTGAATCTGCAAAAGATTGTGGGAAGTGTTCTGGTATTTATTTGCTACTCTAATTTGTCATTGTTGATCATTTCATACTGTTTCTAACTAATATCAGTGCTAATATAAAAACAAATAACTATTCGCTACGTCTAAATTATGTTTTTATTTATATTTGCTTTTCATGTAGCCCAGACGACGTTTATTTATTTCAAGCTTTTCCCTTGCTCATCAATATATTTACTTATTTATTTACTTGTTACTCTAATATGTCATTGTTGATCTTTTCTTACTATTTATTTCTATCCAAGAGATAAGTAAAGAATATTTATACATTTTTAAATTACATTTTTATTTACGTATAATCGATACTTTTTCTTGGTCAAATAATCGATATTTTTAAATGTATTAAAGATTACGGTCACACTACTACTGCCCGCTTAGACTTGGAGCCAAAAGTTTCGCACAAAAATGAGTTTAACTTGAAGACTGTAATTCGGCAAGAAAGTAAGACTGTAAAAGGCAGTGTTCAAAATGAATCCACTTTTAAATGAAGTACAACGCATTATTACCGAAATGCGCTGCGACAAGCCAACCACGCGCAATAAAGCTGTTGAACAATTGGACCAAAAGCTGACCAGCTCCAAGGAGGCCCTAAACGGCGTTCTTTGTAAAAAACAAGATTTATGCTGGAAAGCCGTCTTTAATGCTACCAAGGAGGCGATTTTTAAGGTAAGAATGTTAAAATTTGTAAGTGTCTTGCAGTACTTATCTACACATTTCTTCAAAAATTTGCAGCATTCAGCCAACTTGCAAGAGGCCAACGAGAAGCCATTCAAAACGCTATCAGATAAATGTTATTTATACGGAAACACCATAGACAAGATCATCGAATACAATTTGGAGAGTAAGTTCTATCAGCCTGGAGTGGAAATCATTAGTAATCTTACGTTTTATTCTTTATAACTGCAGTGGGCAGATCTGGCAGTCACTTTCTGTCCAAATCCACTATATTCAATGCTTTCGAGGAGGGCATTAAGCAGCGCATTGTTGTACGGCATTTCGGCAATCATTTCATTAATTTACTGGACAGAGGCATCTTTCTGTCGAGCACCTATATAGAAAACTTGAAAGTTAGCGAATATAGCTGTAAGTTACAATAGATCAACGTCAAATGTTTCCCATATCACAATCCATTCATACATCCCAGGTGTACTGTCATACCTGTTTGAGTTGAACTTAAACAATGACGAACTACTACGTTCCAAGATATTGAAGTGTATTACAAAAACGTTGCAGCTAGCACAGAAACGTGTGCAGCTGCACGCCGATCTCGTTGACTACTTGCCCATGATCAGCAATTTCGCGAAGACAGCAAATACCGCTGAAAGGAAACAAGAAATTGTGCGACTCTATGAGATAATCGTTACCGAGGTAAGTAGAATTTGAAATCTTAATTGTCTATTAACCAGCTAATCGAATCTAATCCCTAGTTGTCGGTCAACTATCACCATAAGCTCTGCGTCCATATGCAGGAGATCGTGCCTAAGCTTTGTGACTTTCACAATGATGACATCTTTCGCGACGATATCAAAAATGTGTTCTTTAATTGTATTACATTATCACTGCGAGCGCTATATCCAAAAATGAATAGCCATGATTTTGACACTTTTCGTGTGCCAATTGACCAGACTTGGCAACAGACTGTGCTGAAATTGCGCACAATTGTTGATATGGAAATCAGAAAACATTCCATTGGCCGCGGCCAATCGTCTGTGCTGAATCTGTTCTCGGACAAGTTCATTCAAATGGCAGCAATTGTTGTCTATATTGTAAAGAGATATATCAAATACTATCGCCATATAGACGTAAACTATGTATGTATAAATTTTGTAGGTTAACTGGCATAAGGAACTGAAAAGTGCTGCCAGTGAGCCAGAGGAGACGCCCAGCAAACGTGTGCGAGTCGATAGGTTGGAGGAAGTCATCCAACTGATTGACAAACAGGAAACGAAATTTAACGTCATATGGTAAACCCATCTCTATCAATGCAATATGTATTTACAGATATCCTTCTCAGGTTTGCCATCTTTGCTGAACTGATGCAGTTTAGTGGAATCATAAATGCGGCCAATTATCAGCTTGCGCTGTCGACCACGGTCGATATCCTGCTCATCTATGGCAATGGCAAGAATTTGCGTAATGTGCGCCTCTGCCTAACGAGCCTACTGCAGAAGGAACTAGAGCTGCTGAAAGAGGAATCGATTCCAGCAAACTTTCTGAGCGAACAGTGGACCAAAATTGCCACATTCCTGATAGCAGAGACACGGCCCGCAGCCGATGAAATCATTGAGAAACAACTGATCTTGCGATCATTCATCAGATACAAAAAACTGAATCAAGCGTCGTGCAGTGCTCTGCTGCAGAGCATTACAACAAATGAGATGCTGCGGCGCAATGAGTGCATGGAAACCATACGCCACATATTCATAAACGCCGATCAATGTGGCCTGAAAAAGTCCTCCAACAGCCTGGAGCCGATTATCAAGTGGGCCTACGCCACCGAGAAGAGCAGCGCCACACAAATGATTCACAACATAGCGGCAATTGATCCCAAATTGCTGGCAGACACATTTGCCATTGGTATCATTAACTTTCTCGATGGGCAGCAATTGCAACAGTTGGCGGACATTCAAGCTGCCATCACAACTACCGCAGACAATGATAATTTGCAGCTGTTGTTGTACAAGTACAATAAGAAATTGATCTGCCTGGACGAGCAATTCCAATCGGTGCTGCTGCAATCGAACGGATTACACAAGCCCACCAGCTCGAACGCCAAGAACTGTTTGTCGCAGCAAAACTATGAGCTGCTCATGCGCATGCTTAACATATCGACATCCAGCGAGCACTCAATCACATCATTATTGAGGGACCTGAAGTGTCTGCACAAGCTGGTCTGCACCATCGAGCGTTTGCTGCACTATAAAGTCTTCGATGCTGACAATTTTACCAACTGTCCGCTTATAAAGCGCATCGGCTTGTTTCTCAGTCACATTGAGGTGGGCTAAAGATTGAAGTTTACTTTATTGGACAATCAAGTGACTTGTATTTTCTTCAGTTCCAGTACAAGTCACTCCAGTCGGAATTGAGTAGCGTAGACTCTTGCGATTTGCGCGATATTCTACAGCAACAGATGCTCATTCTGGATGTATTCCATGCAAATGACACATTGCTGCTCTATATGGAAAGGCAGCCCATTGAAATGCTGCTCGAATTTATAGGCGTGCTGCTGAATCAAATATGTAGGTAGTAACATAATCGTGGTTCAAGTCAAGGGGTCTTCATGATTTAGGCTCAAGATTACTCGAAATGAACTCACTGAATTTACTTTCAGGTGCAACCAGGAGCGCAGTGGAGAGCTCAGAGCAGTCCACACTGGTTGCCAGCTGCCTGCATATACTGGGCAACCTGTGTGCAAACAGTTCCTATAATAGAGAAGCATTTCGTCATATAGCTACGAATCTGAAGCTACGCTCCAAGCCGCAGGATGTGCTGCTGGTTGTTAAGGTAACTAAATGTAATATGTAAACTAACTAAAAATGGCTAATGAAATTCAATTTCCGACTCCCAGATGCTGTGCAAATGCAAAACCTTATGGGAGGAGTGCATCGTTTGGCTAATCGAGAGACTGAAGGAGCTCTTTCTACATCACTTTTCCAACATTGAATTCATAAGCGAGATAATCGACGAAATACCCAGTAAATATTTGCGAAAACGCGAAACCAACTGCGACATGTACTAAATTAGCTCGCTTTCAGCTGTTGTTTTCTTTTCGTGCTTCAATGAGCATGAGCTGGACGATATGCTGTCGGCGATAATATCACTGATGCGAATAGCACTGAAGAAAGCATATCCTGCACCGTTGTCAGTGAAGATTGTACGCTCTATCGGGCTGATAGCGCAGCGCTGTCCGCACATCCTCCAAATGCCCAACTTTGATGTTATTTGCTATTCGACGACCAAGTTCTTAACAATGCCAACGATCGAGGTGCGTTTGGCCGCAATTACAACGCTCACCCAGCTGCTGAATGCGAGCTTTTGCGTATCGATAGAGGAGGGCGGCGCAATGCATAAATATGCCGACCATTTGGCATTTACCAAGGAGCTATACGAACAAATTGACTGGAAGAAGCTGACGGTGAGTGCGATGTGATAGGACTACGGATATATTCAATAGTGGTAATACGTTTGCCTCACATTGCAGTTCATCGGCGAGGATCTCGTGCAGAACAATCATGCGGTGGCCATTCAGGCGCTGATTTCCTTCTTTGCCTTTAGCACATACCACCAGGACTCGGCCCTGCAGGATCTATTGCCCTATTGTGCCCATCATAAATTGACTGCATGTAGGCATAAGTGAATGACATTTAATGGCCAGTGGAATATATAGCTGTTTATTTATATATGATTCCCAGTTGATTTCTGTGATTTGCGGTGCCAAGTGCCTTGCTATAATCGGAGCATGCGTCAGGTATTCTTACCCTACACGGACAGCCTAGTCCACAAATGGATGTCGAATAACTGGTCCCCATCCAAGTAAGCTAACCTCGCAATTAGCATAGACTTTTAACTAGAAAGTTGGCATCCACTGCAGATTTCCATATTTCCTTTGCTACGATACCAAAGAAGATTTTGTTAAGGGAGAAATCAATGGCATTATGGCTTATATGTTCATCTATGGAACACCCGAGGACATACAACGCCTTCAAAAATACTTGAATGCAAATGTAATGCTAACATTCATATATAGTACCCTCCCTATATGCAATATCTCTATCTCTCCCAATCTTTTCAAGGCCACCATGATCATACTGCAAGCCTTTTTGGCGGTCGCTTCAAGCGATTCAGATGAATCCCACTGCGATGAGTTTCGTCAACGTCATGAGAATCTAACCCGGAATCTGCAGTTCTTTGAAATGCGGCCGATGACTGAGGAGCTCAGTGCAATTGCACTGTACAGAACGATCAAGCTCTTGTCGGACAAAGATGAGCTGGACAGACTATTTGGTGGTACAGCCTTGAGCATTGACCAGCCGAAGTGGTTCAATATATCTGCCAAATCACTCTTCAAATCAATGGCGCAACTTGTGGTAGATTGCAATACGAATTAAATTTCAAATTTACCTTGTTTCTAATCAACTTCAAATTTGTCTTGTAGAAGAGTAAGAAGTGGTCCACAGATCTGCGCATACAGACCATATCGGCGCTGATGTTCGAGCAGCCGATGATGCTGATCGATTTGCTGGGCATGCTGAAAAGCGATTGCTATCAGGCTGTGCTGCCCAGTCACGTGGTAAATTCCTTCTTCCTGTACTGCACCATTGCTGATGCCGTTTTGGATGCAATTCAAAATTTGGAATCCATGCGCAGTCCGGATGCCAAATTGAGAGATGTACATGCTGCCCATTTTGCACGGGACATTTGGTTCTTTGTCTGTCGCTTTCTCTTGCACAGTGAGTGAATTCTCCCAACACTTGCTGCTCCATTCACTTGATGCATTTATTTATATATTACTGCAGGCAAATGTGACCAATTGCATCGCTCTGCGCTCAAGTTTTTGGAATTGATGCTGCCAAAGGACAGTTTTCAGAATCAGGACCTGGCAAAACTATTGATTGACTGCCTCAAGCATGTCGAGTCAGAGGAATTGCAGACTATGGCAACTAAAATAATCATTTCCTACATCGAAAAGTACAAGGCGGAACTGCAATTACAGGGACTGTTCGATCAGGCCGATGATGGGTGCGACCATTTGGAAGAGTTGCGTCATAGGTTTGAGCCGGCCCTGCCCGAGATCAGCAAACAAAACTTCGAGGACTATATACGCGCCTTTCTCGAGCCGAACAGTTCGGAGCGCTTGCACGGTCTGCGCGAATACGTGAGCAGTTGAAGTTTGCATAACACTAATTATGTGCTGATATTTTGATATAATCTCAAACCCATCAGATTGCCGAACACAAGGAGGAGCTACAGAACAATGACGAGCTGCTATTCGAGTTGGTCAGCCGGCTCATACAAATGGTGCGCGAGTCGCCCAAGTACAATCAAAACATGGATGCGCTCAAATGTCTCGCCGAGATCGGGCCCATTAAAATGAAGCACATTTCATACTACTTTCTAACTGACTACGAGTCCATACAGCCGGTACAGCAATATAACAATTAAGAGAGTATTGCTTATACTGTAAACTAGAAATTAATCGGTTTCCATCATCTCCGCTTTAACTATGCTAAATTAACGTAAGCTCTAAGTAAACTAGTATGATATAGAGTCGCCTCATTTTGCCATTTGTCACTTACTTTATTCAATCTAGTATAATATCTTGTTACTTATGGATTCACATAAAATTATTGCAGCTGACAGCTGCAATGGAGCAGTTCGTAGCCGTCATTATGGAGGCACTGGAGCGGCATATATTCGATTTCGATGTCAACACACACAAGGCCGTCATCCAAGTGGCCAGGGAAGTGGTAAACAGCAGGAGTGCTGAGCATTTAATTGGTAAACATGAAGTATTTGCATTATTTAATGAGATTTATTAAAGTAAATTCTTGATTTGCAGATAGTTATCCGTATTTGCGTATCTTCTACGTTGGCTTGAATACGTCGAGTTTCCTGAATTCGTTCGTCAACATTCCGCAAATCAATTGGCTTGCCATGCTCAAGGACACGGAGCACTTGGACTATGAGCCCTGGCTATGCCAATTTATGGGCTCTGTGTTCAAGGCCTGCCGCTGGCCAGGATTCGATGAATTTGCATGCCAGTCCGTTGACTTTGCCAGCACCTGTCTGCAGACGTTCGTCAAACTCGTAATGGCCAATAAAGATGTGCATTTGGCTAGCTTATGCGAGATGCTCAATTACTTCTTTGAAAATTCAGCAAATAGCACCACGGGATTCTATCAGGACAAGCGCATAATCAAGCGATTCCTGTACATGTGCGAATGCGTGCGCGTCGTTAACAATTGGTAGGCTCCATTCGCACTGTGGGGAACAGCACATATCTCATCTCTCTCTCTCTCTCTCTCGCTCTGTTTTTATTTCCTTCTCTTTCTAATGCATGTCTGCAGGACCATTCCCATCGATTTGGGCAATGTGGTCAAGGCCAGCAATCATTGCCAGGCATATTTCATGAGCATTATGTATCTGGAGCTTTGGGTCTCTTCCTTAAAGCCAGCCGAGTCGCCTCTCCACTCTGACAGCTTTCAAACGTACGCCAAGACGGTAAGCAAGGAAATTCGCTTAATGAAATTGAAATCGAAATACAATTATATACTCTTATAACTCTTGCAATAGGCATACAAGTCGATTGGTTGTCTAGATGCCATACCGGGATTTCTGAATCCTCTAAGCTCACGCGTCGACTTCCTGAGCTTAAACAATAACCTGTCGGAGGCTTTGCTGGAAGCAGACAATCAGAACGAGTCGAGCACTAGCAAGTGCTTGGACATAATGAACGACAACGGCATGCTAACGTTTGCCAATCTCTATCAGCGCTCTTGCGAGGACATTCCAATTAACTACGAGATACTGTGGCGTCTCTGCCAATGGGATGACCAGACCGAGAGGACTCACCACGTCGATTGGTCCAACAATCTCGAGCTGGAGTACAACAAACATCACTATCTCGCACTGATGAGCATTAATAAGCGCGAGCAGGAGAACACTCTGTCGGCTATCAACAATGCCTATCAGTGCGTCCAAAGGATATTGCAGGACATTAGCATCGAGTGCCTGCAATCGGTGTACAAGTACATGACCTGGCTGTGCACACTCCAACAGACCGAGGACTTTTATCAGGTGTGTGTGTGTGTGTGTGTGTGCGGTCTGAGAGTGAAAATGTTACGAAACTTGCTCCACATTCACAGATCCAGTTCAGCCAGCAATTGGCCCCTACGCAGGTCGATGAAATATTCAACAAATGGCAAACGGAGCTAAATCTTACTTATGGCAGCTTCAGCTGCAAGGAGCAAATACTCGCCCATCAGATAACGCTATTCAAGCAATCTGGTACTAGGGCCGATCGTCGCATAAAACAGTATTACGATCAGAGTCCCGTCGACTCCTACATGCTGAAGTGCATCCAGGAATGCAAGTCCGCTGGCAAATTGAATTTGGCAACGAAATACATATCCACGCTGCGCACCACGCCCGATATCAAGTCGCCCACCAAGGTAAGCGTGCGATGGACTCAGTCTGTTCCCTGCCAGCTCACACATACTCCTCTTACAGATCTCCGTGCTGCTGGAGGATGCCCAAGTGAATATCAAGCGTGGCAATCATCATGTAGCCAAATCCCTATTGCAGTACGTGAATAAGAATCAAGATTTTCAGTTTTGCCCGCAGCGTGTGACGGCCCTGCGGATGCATGGTGAATTCCTGCTCGACAGCAATGCCGAGAGCTTGAGCTACGCCATGGAGCACAAGTTCAATCAGTCGATTAAACTGCTCGAACACTTCAAATCATGTCAGTCGACTCTTAAACAGAAATTCACCGGCGTCTTCGATTGGGATACATTCGATAAGTTCGAGAATCAGAATCTCAAGGCCAACCACGAGGCGATGGCCAAGTATGCCGATCGTGAGTATCAGCGGCTGCACGACTATCGGCATTCGCAGGAATATCAGACGCTGGTCAACATCATCAAGCAGAATCGCCAACTGGCCGGAACAGTGACAAGCCGCGAGCAACCCGATCGTGATCGTCAAATTGGCGCGATCAACTTGAATCGATTCGCCAAGCTGGACGAACAGGAGCTGAAGCGCATCGACGATAATCTGACCGAACACTTGTGCACGGCTCTCTCGCATTATATCAAGTATTGTGAGCTGGACAGTGGGTTCTCTAGTGCGGCAATTTATCGCATCATAGCACTCTGGTTCACCAATGACCAGAACCAAAAGATGCTGGACAAGATCAAAGAAGCGATCACAACAGTGCCCAGCTACAAGTTCATCTGTGCCGTCAGCCAACTGGCCGGACGCCTCAATTCCAAGAATGCAAGCTTCCACAAGATACTCGTCGATTTGCTGGTGCGCTGCGGCACCGATCATCCGCAGCAGACATTCTACAAGCTCTATCCGTTCGTCTATGCCCACATGGATGGCACTAACAGCAATACACAGCGTGCGGACATTGCCAAGAAGATAATTGGGCTATGCGGCAAGGCCAATGTCACGGCACTTAAAGCTAGTCAGCAATTCGAAAAAATGTTTCCAGGTAAGGCAAGCAAACCACATGCACCAGAGCTGCTCACCAATGTCTGTCGCATTCTCTCACTCTTGCAGCTCTGATCAACTTTGCCAATACGTACCTAACGCCTGGACCGAACAAACGCCCGGATCGCAAAATGGTGTCCAATATGCTGAGTAAACTCAACCAACTTGAAATGGATCGCATACACTGCCCCACAATGGAGCTGGCCGTGCAAGCCGATCGGCGATATGAGATAATTAGTAAGCGATGAAGATTGATCCTTTGATCGTCGAATAAAATGAAACGAAATTCATCATTTGCAGGCGTAAGGAGATGGTCGGAGGAGTTCACCCTCTGCGGCGGCCTGAATGCGCCCATTAAGTTGCAGGCCCTCTGCTCGGATGGTAAGACGCGTGCTCAGCTCATCAAGGGCAAGGACGATCTGCGTCAGGATGCGGTCATGCAGCAGGTCTTTGGCGTTGTCAATGAATTGTTGAACAGCGACTCGGAGTTCGCTGAGCGTCAGCTGCATTTGCGCACCTACAAAGTGACGCCGCTCTCTACCCGCAGCGGGATCATTGAGTGGTGCCAGAATACGATTCCAGTGGGCACCTATCTGGTTGGCGACGGCACTGGCGGTGCGCACAAGAAGTATCGACCCAAGGACTGGAACAATCGCAAATGTCGCGAGCTGACTGCGGTACGTATATAGTATATGTATATATCTATCTTAAAGATTAGTGGAATTTATCTTTTATACTTTTGTAGGCGGGCTCGAAGAAACCGCCAGCGGAACGTCTTAAGATCTACAAAACTATTTGTGAGCATGTGAAGCCAGTTTTTCATTATTTCCTACTAGAGAAGTTTCTCATACCGGGCGAATGGTTCGAGCGACGTTTGGCCTATACGAACAGCGTGGCCATCACCTCGATGGTGGGCTATGTCCTGGGCCTCGGCGACCGCCACACACAAAACATTTTGATTGATGAGCAAACGGCGGAAGTGGTGCACATTGATTTCGGTACGACTTTAGATGACATTCATAAACTCTAACATATTTTGTATGTTGTATAATTCACACAGGCATTGCATTTGAGCAGGGCAAGATTCAGTTAACGCCAGAAACGGTGCCATTCCGTTTGACACGCGATTTCGTCGCTCCGATGGGCATTTGTGGAACAAATGGCATTTTTACCAAATCCTGTGAGGCTACCATGCATATTTTGAGACGTTACAAATCTGTACTTACCACCATACTGGAGGTGCTGCTCTATGATCCGCTGTTCATCTGGGGCGTCCTATCCAATGGGCAACAAGAGTCGAGTAAGAAAAAATATATATGAAATACAAAAATGTACTAGATTTTAATATAACTACTTAATTGACAGATGAGGAATCCAAGAACCTACTGGCGCAGCGTGCCTTACTACTTGTTAAACATAAACTGGAAGGTCGCGAGCCGGGCATGTTGGAAAACTCGAATGTGGAGGCGCAGGTGCAGCGTTTGATCAACGAGGCAACCTTGCCCAGTAATTTGGCTATGCTATTTCATGGCTGGGACCCATATCTGTGATAGATTTGCGCTGTTACATTTACATCACATAACATGTTTACAATTGTAAAATATATTAGAATCTGGGTATGACGACGCTCAAGGAACCGTGGCTATACCCAGAACACGATTCAACCGCATAAGTTTTTTCTTATATGTTTGGGGACCAGAATTTTTGTCGCAACAAACGTGCGGATGGCATAAGGGGAAAAGTTTTTTTTTTGTGGCGGGACATTAATTCAAATCCTGATTCGATACCAAATGGGTAATCGATACTCCATTTGCTATCGTTCGTTGTGAAAGCTGTCAGACTGCTGTCCGATATATATATAAAAATAGTATCGCAAACATTAGATGGCAACTCTGGCAAGCCAAGCACAAATAAATAACATTAACATTGGAAGTGAAAGTAGAACTAGGCAGCTCCTCATGCAGTAAAACAATAATAACAACACTCGCCAAGTTGAACCAATTATGAACACAGAGGCCAGGCCACGGCAATACCCGAACGATGGGCGCCAAGGGACAGGGGACGGCGATGCGACAAGCGTATCAAACGAATTACCAGATGATTGGATCCGTCTATCGCAATGGGTGCATTGTTTTTGTGTTGTTACGTTCGACCTGAATCTGGGACAGGCGCTCGAATACGTTTATCCCGCCGAATTCATGCCCAGCGATCAGGAAGTAAGCAACATTTGCTACATGGCTTTCCCAGACTCCAACTCCGGCTGTATGGGCGACACCAAGTTCCATATGCGCCTGCGAGCTTTCCAGCATACAAAACATGAAATGCCCGCCAATTTGCAAAACTACAATTTAGACTGTGCGCCAGCCATGCGCTACGATACCAGCCACTATTGGGGCTTTGTCTACTTCCGCCAGAAACGCGATCCCAATCTGCCGCGCGGCTATTTTCAAAAGAGTCTGATCATAATAACGCGACTGCCATTCTTCAATCTCTACTACGACGTGCTCGCCCAGCTGGCGCCCAAGTACTTCGAGGAGGGCAACGAGCTGTTGCATCGCGCCTGCAGTCAAATCAACAAACAGTGGCCAGCACTGATGGTCGGACAGACGCTGAAGCTGCCGCTACTCGATTATAATTACCATATATGCATACCCAAGGCAAGCAGCAGTAGCACTCGCAAGTTAGCTGCGGCAGCAGCAGCAGCAGCAGCATTGGCGCCGCCATTGACCGATGAGCAGCCGGAGGAGCTGCCCAAATCCGTCAAAGTGCTGGCGTCCGTCAACGAACTGGAGCTGTTCCACAGCCTTAACTATGTCATCGACCATTTGTATACGCTGTGGGAGCTGGTAATCACATCGGAGCCAATTGTTGTGGTGGGCACCTCGCCAGCCGACTGCTCACACATGGTGCAGGCTCTGGTTGCCTTGATAGCCCCGCTGGAATACTGTGCCGAGGCACGGCCCTACTTTACCATACACGACAGCGAGTTCAAGGAGTTCACCCAAGAGTGCAATAATCGGCCCATACCAGCCGTAATACTGGGTGTGACTAATCCGTTCTTTGTCAAGCTGTTCAAGGATTGGCCGCACATGCTGCGCCTGGTGGATAATCAGGTCAGTTGCATCCCCCCACTCCCTAGCAGTCCACTCTCTAACCTCTCTGTTCGCTTGCAGAAGAACATGCAACAAGAGCTGCAGAAGAACACGCGCAACGCGCCCAGTGCGAGCGCCAAGCCCGCCCAGCCCAGCGGCACCAATCACAACATCCTGAATGGCAGCCTGGGCACAGCTGCTGGGGACAGTTCGACTGCTGGACTGCACACCAAGTACAAGCCATTCTTGAAGAAGGACAAGACGCTGATCAAGAAGGTGCTGCTGGGCATCAAGACCAAGCGGCCGGAGCATGTGCAGACGGCGTTGATTAGACGACATCTGCTGGAGCTGACGCAGAGCTTTATGATACCGCTGGAGCGCTATATGGCCTCGCTGATGCCGCTACAAAAGGACATCAGTCCGTTCAAGTCGGCGCCGAATGCTAGCTCCTTCAAGCTGGACGATTTTCTGGCCACGCTCGAGGCAGCCGGACCGCAGTTGACCTCCGCACTGAAGGGCGACTGGAAGGGTCTCTATCGGCGCTTCGTGCGATCGCCCAATTTCCGTGGCTGGTACGAGTCGCGGCACCGAGAGCTGCAACTCACACTGCAGGATCTGCAGCTGCAGGCGCTATCTGAGGCGAATCTGGAGCACTGGGCGCACGACAAGCAGGAGGTGGAAATAATTGATATGATACTCAAATTAAAACAGAAACTGAATCTCTACAGCGACAAATCGCAGCTCGAGGGCAATTCCAACACCGCGCAGCGGCAGATTCGGGCGCAGATAGAATGCATGAAAGAGTTGCTGCCATCCGATCTGAGGAACGTTGTGAATCTTTGATCGTTTGTGCAAGGCATTAGCTAAGTTCCCTCCCACGTCTACATCCACATCCGCATCCAAATTCCCCTCAACTCCCCTACCTTATATATTTTCTAAATATGTTTATGTGTTTAAATTAAGGCTATAAATTGTTAAATGATATGCAAGAGACAACACACTCTCCGACGAGAGATATAGGCACCACTGTAAAAGCTATAGATATATATATATTTGATTATCTCGATATGTGTATATGTGCGTCTCTTGTTTCTTATTGATTCCTCTCCTTAAATCCCAATGTAGCGCCTAAGTAAATTGAATTTGTGTACAAACTAATCATATCCACAAATGTTTTCCAAGCCGAAACTGAAATTGAAGAGTAACTTTCAAATTGTATATATATATACACAAACATACATATGTATATGTTGTAATTGCCGTTAGCAAAGCAACGATTTGCAACGATTTAGTCACATTATCTCATGTTCACAAATTATTCCTATTAATGTAAAATACACTATTGATATTAATGTCCAATATCTATATATATATATATGTATGTATGCATGTATGAACATGTGTATGTATATACATATATCGATGTTTGTGAAGTATTATTAAATATGAGTTTTAACATAACCGTTTTAACCATTTTAGTTCGAAACATTTGCGCTTCATTCGATTTCAGAGTTTCCAGCAGGAGTTCCAATTCGAATCAGCATAGTTCTGATTGGAATATTTATGTTAAGCTTCAGTCTGTTCATTGCAAAACTATAGTTCTAATTGGAATCAAACCGCTACCACTTCAAGTGCCCAACTGGAGAGATAGTCAAATCTTATCAGACGAGCAATCAGCAAAATGGAAAAAATAAATAGTTAAGGCAATTGATTTAAATGAATTTGTTTACAAGAGCGCCAACTTTTTATTTTGAATATGGAATGAACAAACAAAAAAAATGATGATATAAAAAACTTAATCGCTAGACATGGAGAATTTGTACGTGCTGCAAAGGAGAACGAGATGAATGATGATTGTTGGAAATAATGTAAATACATTCGATATATATATATAAACATACATATATAGATATAGCTGATGGTTAGATAAGAAAGACAATGTCGTCAGCGAGCATTATCTGGTTGTCCTCGGTCATCCGGTGCATGGCCGCATCCACCTCGCCGGCCGTGAAGGGCTCCGCGTTGTTCTCATTGATCGCCGTCGTGATGCGCTGCAGCGTGAGGCTCTGCTCGCGTGCCTCGCGGAACAGACGCTGCAGGCTGTTCTTGAAGACGCCAAGCCGAGCATCGCTGATGCTGGCGGGCGTGACTGTTGTGGGCTCCGAGCTGGCCTGGCTAGCCGACTCTGTGCCAGTGGTTTCGCTCTGTTGGCGTGATGGCAAGGAGCGACGGGTCTCGCGACGCGTCAAATCGCCAGCATCCGGCTGGGGTGGCTCAATCTCCTCGTCGCTGTCGATGGTTGGATCGGGCTCGGTGCGTGTGCGTTTGGGGCGACGGGAGGGTGTTGTTGTATTTGCAGCAGCAGGAGTATTCTCCTCCTCCTCCTCCTCGTCGGAGGAGCCGTTGCCATTGCGACGTCGCTTGCTGGCGCGCTCCTTCTCCAGGACCTTCTTGAAGTAGGCGTACTGCACCAGCTCAATGGCCGCATGGGCATCCTCCATGGTCACCGTCTTGGACATGCGAGCGCGCGCATGCGCCGTGGACAAACGAATCAATGTCTCCAGCGTACGCGCCGTGATCGGCTGTGTGCGTGCCACATCCGATTCGACAGCCTCCTGGGAGCGCAGACGCGAGTATTCATTGGCAATCGCCTCACACGCCTGCTCCGTCAGCTTGGGTTTCATGCACTTGGCAATGTGAATGTATTTGCGCATAAACTCCACGGACAAGATCTTCTCATGGCGCTTCCTGGACTTGCCGTGCAACAATGCATCATATTTCTCATACAGCTCCGTTTCCTTCTTCTGCAAGAGGCGCTTATGTGAACTGTTGTTCGACAATGAGAGTGGCGGATGCTGCTCTTACCTGCTCCGTGTTGGAGACAAAGGCCAGTGAATCGGCATAGGAGCTGCCCATGGTGAGGGGCTCGCCGTCAGCCTCCTTCGGGTTGCGATAGCGATGCATGCGGACCACATGATCGGATATCATTTGATCCACATCGCTGTCAATAACATCCAGCATGACGAACAGCAGATCGAAACGGGACAGCAACGAGTCCTGCAATCCAATGTTCTCCATGGGCGTTTTGTACTGATCATACTGCAATGGGATTTGGATGGATGAAATGTAACCCTCATATGGTTATCCTCTTGAGGTATACTTACACGCCCGTAGACCGGATTGGCGGCCGCCAGCACCGAGCAGCGCGCATTGAGCGAGGCATGGATGCCGGCCTTTGAGATGGTGACGCGACCTTGTTCCATTACCTCGTGTATGGCTGTGCGATCGATGTCGCTCATCTTGTCGAATTCATCGATGCACACAACGCCTCGATCGGCGAGCACCATGGCGCCCGCCTCCAAGCGTCTCTCGCCCGTCTCCTGATCCGTGGTCACCGCTGCCGTTAAACCAACGCCGCTGGAGCCGCGTCCAGTGGTTGGAATGGCACGCGGTGCCGTATTGAGCACATAGCGCAGCAGCTGCGACTTCGCCACCGAGGGATCACCGATGAGCAGGATATTGATGTCGCCACGCAGTCGTGTGCCATTGGGCAGCACCTTCTCGACGCCGCCGAGCAGCAGGCAGAGAATGGCCTGCTTGACGAACGTGTGGCCGTGTATGGAGGGCGCCAGACTCTTGCTGAGCAGCTCGAAGATGTCATTGTTCTTGGCCAGCTTCTTGCAAAGCATAATGTCCTCACGGGAGATGTCCAGATTGCTCTCCTTGCTCAACAGCGATATGTTGTTGGCCAGCAGGACGGTGCGGAAGGTGCCCGAGGTGTAGCCGCCATGTTTGCCCGGCAGGCAGCGGTAGTTGCCAACGATCTGAACGCGATCGCCGGGTTTGCAGCGGTCCACCAAATCATCATCACAAACGATGTCCACAGAGCGTGGCAATTGGCCGGCTGGCGCCTTCTCTGGCATCTCCTGTATGGTTAGCGTCTGATGATCCTTATAGACAGACAGACCGAACTCCGTTTCCAGCAGATTACCATCGTCGTCCTTTGTGGGATAGACGGCGCTCGAGGGCACCGCCTCGAACGAGGTGAGATCTGTGTATTTACGCTCGAGCACCTTCCGTGTGACTGGACAATAGTGGACGCTGCGTACCACCTTCGGATGTATAAGGGAGACCTTTGTGACAATGCCCTCCACACAAACCAGATTGCCCAAGTAGACGGACGTGAGGGAGCGAGGCGTAACATGACGATTGCCAAAGCAGCCCTCGAAGCCCACGAAAAAGTCTTCGTGCTGCTTGGCATAGCTGGGATCCACAGTCGAGACATATTCCTTGAGTGCCCGCCCAAATGCCAGCTGCTCGTCGGAGGCGTTGTTTAGCAGCCCCAATGCGCGCTGTTGGTTCTTGCGCTTTAGATCGTTGATGTTCACGATCAGACGTTTGCTCTTCTCAGCAATCATGTCCTTAACATGACCGGCATAGATGCCCTGATCCTCTTCGTCGTCCAGAAAATCCACATATTCGCGCTGTATATCTTTTATGTACTGTTCCGCGTCATGTGCCATTTTCAAACAATATTTTAACAATGAATAACAAGCAGACGATTCGCAAACGCAATTGCCGTCGCACGCCGAATGCAAATGTATTTTTGGCGGGAAACATGGGCGCAAAATTCACGGCTGCAGACAGAGTACTCATCGATAACCGACATTTGTGCACGATCTTGCCAGTGCTGTCAACCACCCATAATGTAAGGACAACTACAAAATACTGCAAATCAACAAATTTGCAACGCATCAGCTGTATATCGAAGTGAATAATGATTTTTCGACATTTTGAGTATCGCGATTGATGGCAATGTATTGCATTTTTAAACTGGCTCTCGAAGTTGTAACATTTTAAAATATCGATAGAAGCTCATGTATAAACGCACTAACCACACAACGGTGATAAACGTCAGTAACAGCTTGTTACACATCTCTAGCTGGCGTTCACGTTCAGTACAACAAAAAAATTAGCTTTGCATTGAAAACTAAAACAAATAAAACATTTCTTCATTTCGTTCAGTACAAATACACAATATATTAAATAAAAAATGTCCAGTGGAGCTGATGTAAGCCTAGGGAATATTGTAAGTGTCACTATTGAAATTAATTGTTTGATTCATTTTCAGCGGAAAGCTTCAGCTGGCGACAATATCGTAAACGAGCAGCCAATCGAAATAAGCTCAGATTCGAGCGTAGAAGATAATAGCAACTGTGAAGCGCCCTCCGATTCTGAAAGTGAAGTAAGTGTCCTGAGCTCACTGGTCGACAGCAGCGATTCGCACGATGACCAAAAGCTGGCGGATGAGTTCTCGGCCATATTGGACATAGCCAATAAGAAATATAGGCATTATATGGATTTGTGTACCACGGCCTTGTAAGCTCCCATTTACATCATATCATTATTATATGCTAGCTAAACTGTGCTCTCGCCTGCAGCAAATTGAATGTCTTTGAGAAGATTGAAGTGGCCATTAATGAGTTCCAGGCATTCACAACTGTGCCGCCGCATATATGGCTTCGTTATCTCAAGGCTCTGAAGGTGGTCACCCAAACTCCGGCAGAGTGGGAGATCTTTAAGACAAAATGCAGTCTGGCTTTGGCCAGCTTCTATGGTAAGTCAAAGATGTGCGGTAGTAGGTTAAATAAACAACCTCCTACTCTACTCCATATGAATCAGATGACCAACTGGCTGAATTTGTTGTCAAAAGCTTGATGGAGCAGCCACTCGCTGATCATCTGCAGATGTGGTCAAAGATTCTGGCAGATTATGGCTTAGAACGCTTCGATTTCGTTGAAGAAGCACGCAGATTGGTTGCATCTCTGGATGAAGACAACATTGAAATGATTGAGCAAACATTGAGCGCCAATTGCGTGACCTGGCATTACGACCAGGATCAAATGGAGCCGATTGCAAAGCTGATTGACGAGTTCAAACAGAAGTTAAAAAGTAATGCAGAGAATTCGTCCTGGCTGCAGGAAAGCTATCTGCTAAGGGCCGAAACTTTGTCGCTCAGCACAAATATGAAATGCACCCTGACCAAATTGATATACGAGCGTTGCCTCGCCAAATATCCCACTGACAGTCGTTTGTGGCTGGACTATATAGCCTATATGGAGAAGCCCAAAGAGCCGGAATCGGAAGATCTGTTCCATACAGCCATATGCGATGGCTATTTAAAGTGCAAGCCCATGGAGCTGATTAGCCGTGTGCTGCAGATAAAGCCAACAATTGCGATCAATCACAAGTATTTGGAGCTTTTGGAGCAAAGCATTCTCAGTACGGAGCAAGTGGAGTCGGAGATTAAGCGCCAGCTGAAACGTCTCGAGCCGCATATGGAAATGAACGTGGAGCTGCAGCTAGACTACTTGGCCTACCGCGTGCGTCACACCGATGTCAACAACGAGGAGGAGGTGCCTATCAATATAACAAAATATATTTTTGTGAACTATGTATTTAATCGAATGCTCCGCAGGTCAAGCAGTTGCGAAATGCCTTTCGCGAGGTGTGGGATCGTTTGTCTGAACTCTACGGCGACCTGGCAGACACCTGCTTCGAGGTGCTGCAGCTTTGGGCTCAGGTGGAGTACGCGAAGCTAAAATCTCCCGATAAAGGAGCTGACATCTGGTGTGAGATTTTCAGTGAGTTGGATGCAATCGATGAAATATCTATTGATATCAAATTAACATTACAATCGATGTGCTCATAGGCTATCCGGGCAGCAGTGTCAAGGCGCATCTGTGGCTCGCATATGCCCAAATGGAGATCCAATATAATAAGAGCCAAAAAGTGTCCATTGTGCTCAGGCAGGCCTTGGAGGCGCTCTCTATGTCACCAGAAGTGCAGATTATAGTCGAATTTTATCGTCGCCACGAGCGCTGCTTTGGCAACTATGAGTCAATAGCCGAGTGCCAGAAATACTGCGAGGCGTACATGGAACAAGCGGGCAGCTACGGGCATCAATCAGCCTGGCGACAGGGCAATACTAGACGAATGCCAGCATACCAAAAGCCGGAAAGGAAGCCGCCCATCAAATCGTCCAAGAAGCCGTTGCCGGCTGCCAAGAAAACAATGCCATCAAGCTCCCAGGCAAAAGAGGCAAAAGAATCTAATTTTAAGTATTCATGTAAGTTTTATAAATTCACAAAATGCCCTCATATATATTTAATGCTCACACTGTATCCATCTCTCTCTCTTTCCCTCGCTCTCTTACAGCAAATATGGAAAAGAATAAGATATTTATAAAAAATCTATATCCGCAATGTACCAAAGAGGATTTAATCAGTGCATTCGAAAGTTTTGGCGTCATCAAGGATGTGCGCCTGGTCTACCGACCGTAAGTGAAGTTGAGATTTACAAACTAAAATATCCTAAATGTGCTTCCATTCTAGCAGCAATCAAAAATTCAAGGGCATTGCCTACATTGAGTTCGAGAAGGAGCAGGAAGCGCAAAATGCGGTCATCGGCAGCAATGGCATTGACATTGGCGGCCAAATCGTAAGACCTAACATATATAAATATATATTAAGAGCTTAAAGAACATATGTTTATTTGAATTTATTTAGATTGACGTTGCCATTTCCAATCCGCCACCGAAGCTACCCAAAGGACCGTCTACATCCTCGGGCGCGTCAGCAGTCGGAGCTGCCGGTGATAAAAGGCAGACAGTGAAACGTCGTCATCAAACATCGCTGATACCCACACGCTTCATCATCACTGAGGTGAAGCGTCGCAAGAAGCTCGAACTGGACGACGATGCAGCGGTTAGCAGTACAAACGATGCGGCCAATGGCAACAATACCAACAATTCCAATTCCAATGCCAATGCCAATGGCAATGATAATGGGAATGTCAATGACAGTGGCAAGGAGACGGCGGAGCAGCCGCCGACAGCATCAGTGTCGACTGGCCCAAAGAGCAACGATGACTTTCGCAAGCTCTTTAATATTTAAGCTTAACATAAGCAATTGATGTTTTTTATAGTATGATAAGTTAGCTATAACGCGATGCCTGAGAATCCCCCAAAACAAAAATGAAAACGATAAACCTGAAGCAGAACACATGAAGCAGCTGCGGTGCATGCTGTTCCCCATATACATACATATTTTTGGTTAACTATGGAAAACGGAAAACAAATTTACAATTTGGCAATTAGACTTAAATAATAAAATTGTACATAGATATCAATATATAATTGATAGCATACATATATATATATATATATGTACATGTATACATTCGTGTTATGTAATGCAACTGGCGACCTTTTGTGAACTAATTGAATAAATTTGATGAACATAACAAAAGCATTTGTATCGAGTGATGGAACAAAATTTGAATATATTTTTTTGTTGTACATAGCCTAAGGATGAGTAGTGGATTACGTTTTGAATTTGATACTCTTGGTGACGGTGGCCTTGATGCCAGATATTTCGCCGCCGTATCTTTTGGTTTCCTTGCGTACGCTGCGCACAGCTCCCTTACGGCGGATGAGCGCCTTGCGGTATTTGCCGCGATGCTTGACGCGCGGATTGCGCAGCTCCTTTTTGCGAGCCGGCGTGAGGCCCTTGTTCTTGGCCATTTGATATGTAATGCCGCGCCGCTCGTTCTCTTCCTGAAGCGCCTTCTCCAGCATCCGCTCCTCCTTATCCATATATTCATCATCATCATCATCAAGAGCATCAGCATCGTCAGTATCATTTTCAGCATCAGTATTGTCCTCGTCATGCGCCTCCTTGTCATTGCTGGCATTTGTTGTCCCTGTGCCATTGTATTTGCTGACTGTTGGCAGCTTGGCCTTGCGCTGTTCTGGATCCAGCACGGTGAACGCATCGCCGTCCCGTATGCGCTCCAGCAGCGCCTCTAGCTGGGGTCGTATATACTCCTCGTAGCGTGCCGCCAACTGTTCGCGAAGCTGCTTGAGCTGCACCAGCCGCTTGACCACCGGATGGTATTTGATGCTGCTGCGTTTGGCCTTCATAAGCAGGTAGAACGAGACGTTTGAGCAATGCGTGAGCAGAACATTCTGATACAGAAGGGCGAACTGCAGGGCCGGCACCATGGCCACCCGATGATTGCGCACATAATTCAGAACTGGCGCCGTCAGCTGTTTCACTTCGCTCAGATGTTGCTGAAAATCTTGTGTGAGGCCAATGAACTCAGGCGAGTCCTTTTGCAGCAGTTGCAAACGCTCGCGTTCCGTTAGACCTTTCAGATCTCTGGTCACCGTGATACTCTTTACGGTAACGTCTTTACTCTTATCGTCGACTGGCACCACCACGTCGTCTAGCTTGAAATCGGACTCCGTTAATTGCTTGGCCAAACGCAGCTGTATCTTTTTGGCCTCCTCCTCCTCGGCCTTGGCCATGTCCTCCTCTTGGGCTGTGTAACTGCTGTAATCGGGATCCACGAAATCTGTATTGTAGTAGACTTTCTTGTTGGTGCCCCAGTCCATGGTATCCGGCAGATCGCCATCGTCATCCTCGGCCCCTTCAATGTCGCTGTCACGCATTAGATTACCCACAACATCCTCATCCTCTTCATGATCGTCGCTATCACTGAACGACAGAACATCTAGTTTTTGATTTTTTAGTTGGTCTGCCTTCTTCTTTCGTTCTTTACGCAGATCATTCAATATTTCACGCTCATCTTCATCGTACTCCTGTTCAGAGTCGGTGGGCTCATAGTCATCTGCCTCGCTATCCATTTTCTTCGATATTTTTTTTTTTTTTTTGACTGTTTTTTGCCACCAACACGTGCCGTAAACAAATGTCCGCTGTAGAGATGAGCAAAGACAGGTCACTCGTATGTGAGTTTTAGAACATCACGATAGTCACAGCTATTTTACAGCACAGCTATCGATAAATAGCGACCAGTCACTATTTTTGCCAGTTGATAAAAGTTACATTGCAAAAGTCAATAAAAATTCACTCTAATTTTAGTTAATCGATCAGTTTCATAACCAATGTTACCATCTGGCCAATTGAAAGTAGAATTTGTCGTGCTGCCACCCTTTTTGATTTTAAGCTATGCCATTTACAGTTATTTTTGCTTGTTCTGAACGTGCGCGCCTTGCTAAGAAAGCACTCAGTGGAATAAAAAAATTTAATTATGTCTTCTGAAGCAGATAGTGATACCGATTTAAATATGGGTGAATCTAGTGGTACTAAAGACCAAATGAAGCATGCAGCCTCGAAGGAATCGAAAATTATTATTCGTAGAAATGAATTTTCTAAACAGGCATCATATGACGTTGTGGTAAGCTATATTGGCATATTTATACGTAATTAAAATTCCGTTATCTTTTGAATGTGTAATATGTAGCACTTGCAACATAGCCTCATATTTGGTTTGCTCTTATACAAATAAAATAATACATACAATTTAATTTATGTATATGTACGTAATTATATTTATTATTATATATTATTAAATATATATATATTTGTGTATATGTATATAAATTGCAGATTCCCGAAAATGACCTTATTAGTGCCGCTGTGCTAGCTCGTCAGCTAAAAGCCGCTGACCAAATCTACAAAACCGTAGGTCAGGATGTGAATACGGCTGGAACTTCAGGACAAGTAGGAACGATTGAAGTGAGCGTAATGAGCAGCAGTGACGACGCATCTGAAGGAAGTAGCAAAGACGAAGATGAAAATCTGAGCGCAAATGTATCATTCCCGTTTCCAAGTAGCGCTTACAATCGTCTGCAGGCATGGTTGAGCAACCTAGATAGCAGCACCGTGATGCCAATAGTAATGCCATCTGAAACAGATATACAAAGTGAGGAGACAGATCACGAATTGGTAGAAGCAGAGGAAGAACTTGAAGAAGTCGAAGAGGAAGGCGAAGAAGAAGCCGAAGAGGAAGGCGAAGAGGAAGGCGAAGAAGAAACCGAAGAAGAAGCCGAAGAAGAGGGAGAAGAGGGAGAGGAAGAATCGGATGAAGAAAATAATGAAACCGATATGGAGGAAGAAGAACCAAAGACGCCTTCGATGACTCGCTGGCCAATGGACAGTGATGAAGAGGAGGAGATGACAGGCGACACTAATCCCTTTCGTGCCAATGAAATGGGTGCAAAGCCGAAAGAAGAACAAGAAGATGTAAACAACTCTGAAAAGCTGAGCGCGGAGATCCAAATGAATAATTTTATGCATCTTGTGGAGTCGCGTGCGGCAGTGCCAAGTTTTGCAGTGGTATGACATTATTAAGTAGCTCGTGAAGAACAACTAGTATATTCCCTTCCCTCTTTTCTGTAACCCTAGACTGATGAAGTCTACAACGTGGACAAACCCAGCCAAGCCATTGGCCTTGGCACTGACTTGTCCAAACCCCAAATATGGAATAACTTTAAGGAGGGCGACATGCTCAAGATATATGTAATCGAGGTAATGAAAAATATTCAAAACTTTAATGTTATCTTCAACATAGATCAATAGATATTTATAAAAGCTTAGGCTAAGGTTAAAGTTATTCTCTTTGAATCCCTTCTCATATTTATTCATGTCTCTTTCAGGCCTATAGCCCCTTTCAGTTCTGGTTTCATGTGGCTGAGGGGCCTTATGATTTAAATTTGCTGAACCACCTAACTTCACAGTTAACGTAATCAATCAAGACCTTGGCTCAAATTCATTCTCTGCTACTACTCTTAACTAATTTTTGTTATATTTCCCCCTCTCTATATGCAGCAAGTTTTATAATCCACTTCGTCGCGCCACTTGGCAACTGCCCAAATACTTCCTTAAGCGCGGCTTTCTTTGCGCCGTATACAATGAGTTCACCTGGCGTCGTGGACGCATCATCCGTGAACCGGAGACGACTGATAGTGCCGTTAAAGTCTATTTACTCGACTATGGCAAGGTTTTGGAGGTGTGCCACATGGATTTGTATTTTATGCATATCCGTTTTGCTGAACATCCGCCGCTACTGATGCGCGGCACTTTGACCGATGTATTTCCTCTGGATCTCCACTGGCCAACAGCTACTACATTAAAGTTCCGTGAGCTTGTCCATAACGAACTGTTGCATGCCACCATCAAGGATATCGATCATGGCGATTGCATTTTATTCGTCAATATATTCAGCGGCAATACAACCATTAGCGACATATTGATCGAGGCCCAGCTGGCCGGACGCAGTTACAATTATAGCGCCGAATCGCGTGACGAAAATTGCGGTCGTCGTTTGCGTTATTTACGCGAGCGCCTTCCCACGTACGTTGCCCATCCTAATGTTAGTACATTGATTCCCACTCTCTCACTCTCTCTTGCAGCTTTGACATGTTGGAGACAGACGTGTTCCAGTCCACGGAGGAATTCGAGGAACAGTTCGATAGTATCATCTATGCGCCAACATTCTTTCATCAGTTCGAGATGCCGAACATGCCCAATCCGTTTCGTCAGGACCTCCAGAAGGCCTTGGCCGAGTGGCTCTCCAAATACAAGTGCGAGGAGTTGAGCTGGCGTAAGGTAATCGATGAATCTAACGAGAAGGAAAAAGACGACAAACATAAATGCGTGGATCAATCCAATAACAATGAAGCCAAGGATTCAGATAAGCCCTCAGTTTAATTTCAAAATGAGCTCGAAATCTGCTCAATTCTAATCCGAGCACGAGTTCAGAATTACACAAGTTTTTAACAGCCTATGGAATAAGTTTTTAAAGTGACAAACTTGCATGCTTGATACATTTGTGAAGCGATTATATAATGAATATATATGAGCTGTACTTAAATTTAAGTTAAAATACATTTTTATATACATAATCTCCATTCTTAACCAATAAAAGAGAACTGAAGTACTTTTTAATTTACTTATGTTGGGTTTATTTCGAGATTTGGCTTCTACTTTTAATTTATTTTACAAATAAATGTGAGATTCTTAACTTATACAACTGAAAGCAAATGGATCGAATTGTATATATGTATGTATATATATATATATGTGTGTATATAGAGAGTGGGAGACCGCATCTACATGCACGTATACAAAGTCTATATAGTATATATATATAGGCTATACGTGCGTATTCCGTATTATGTCTTGTTGCAAATAATTTTCTGCATATTATCGTCTATTGCTCGTTGATTCGATTTTCTTTTTCAGGGCGTAGGCGTTATACGAGGCGCTTAGGGAGCGCTATAACATTCTCCAGTGGGCGACAACAAAAAAGATGATGCATAGGCATATATGCATACATATAAATATATGTGATTACCAAAAGAAAACTAAACAGTAAACAAACATATATATGTACATATACATATATGTATACCATCTATGGATAACCAAAGTATCCGCGGAGCCAATGAGGCATCTCGTTCTTTTTGTGGGAACAGGAACTATGTGTGCCTGCTAAGAAAATGCAGTTGGGCATGCACGTCAGGCACATATACGTATATCTATGTATGTTGGTATATATGTAAATATATATAGATATATTGATATCTTAAGAAATCCAGAAGTATGCCATACAAAAATAACTCGTTTATCGCCGTTTATCATCCCATTTGGTAGATTACGGATCTTTTGGGATAAGATCCATTCGGTTACGTTCATTTGAATGCCTGAAAGTAAGAGGATTTAATTAGAAAACGGTTTTGTTGGGGCTTTGACCTAAAGTCATGGAAATAAATTACTTTCCAGACAACTGGATTAACTGGAAGAAGCTTCCATTTGAGATGGAAATGTGCAATGCAAACATGTAAATTAGAGATGGAACAAGAATGAGAAATGAAGCAACCAGCCGAACAGTTAGCTAGAGATGAAAGCTTCGCTTAGAAAAGGGCGCTAGGTACAAAAGCTTCCATTAGAGATGGGTTAATTGGCACAAACATCAATGAGATATGGAATGGAGGTAAACGCAATGCAGATTGATAATTTAGCACTTACTTTATCAATCCACCAAATGATTGGAACTAGCGAATGGTATTAGTTGATGGAACTGTTGAATTTTGTTGAATTTGCTTGTTCTTTTTTGTTGCTTTTTGTTTATTTTCGGGCGGGGTATAGATGTATTACTGGGGATTTGAAATTACTTGAATGCGCTATGCATCACATGCATTGTAGGCACATGGCCGTCATCGTCCAGTTCCATGATCTCTATCAAGTCCTCTTGCATTAACGATGGTCCGCAGACACTCTCGAAGTTATCACTGTCGGGCACTGCCAATGCTGAGCTAATATTGCTAATACTATTATCTTGATCGATGGGGTTATTGCTGATGGCATTAGTATTATTCACATCGTTGTTGTTGTTGTTGTTGTTATAGTTATCATCATTGCGAAGAGTGTCCAGATCAGTGCTAATGGCAATGGTCAGATTGTGCGGCGGCAACACCGTTGCCACTTGGCTGGGACGCTCGTGCAACACCTTGATCCAGGGCACCATCAATGAGATGCGATGCCAGCGTCGCGCTTCATGATTCAATGTCGCTCCATTATCGGCCAGTGGCGGCTGATAGGCGGCAACAGTTGTGGTTGCATCCACAGATCTGTGCGCATGCTGGCTTGTTGTTGGCACATCATCGTTGTTGCTGTTGCCCATGCCATTCCCGTTGCCAATGTTGTGCTTGTTGTCGCCATGCTGGTCCAATAGCTGCACAGACTCCAGCTCTGTGGGCGGCAGCATGGCCGTGTGCATCTCCAGCTCAGAGTCCATGTTGTTGAGCTCTTTGCAGTGGCTGCTGCTGTTCAGTATATTGTTGTTGCTGCTGCTGTTAATATTAATGGCGCTGTCCTTGTTGCAATCATTTATATCGTTGTTCTTGATGCTCATCAAGTGATTGTTGATCAGGTTGTTGGTGTTGTCAGCGATGCAGCCACTGACACTGGACGATAGCTCCAGAATGCTCAATGACTGGTTCGTCAGCTGTTGTTCCTCTGGCCGCTCTTGCAGCTGTTCGTCTTGCTCTTGCTGTTGCTGCTGCTGCTGCTGCTGCTGCTGCTGATCCTGCTCCAGCTGATGCATATACATATGCTGGCGCAGCTGCTGCTGGTGCTGCTGCTGCAGTTGCAATTGCTGCGGATCGATGCGCCGCATCTTGCGCTGCTGCTGCAGCTGGAGCTCCTGTTCGTGCCGTCGCTGGATTTCCATTTGCTCGAGATCCTCGGTGACCGTGTCCGTTCCCGAGATAAAGCCCATCACACGCTGCGCCGCTGCCAACTGGCTGCGCATCATGTTGTTGGTGGAGCGAGAGTTGCCATATTGCAGACGCTGCCGCAGCATGGCCCGCTTTACCAGATCCGGATGCAATTGACTGCGGCTGGAGGACGGCTGCATTGGCAGCTGTGCCACCTGGTGCCTGGAATCGATCATCACCGATGTGGCCGGCGAATCGTTAGTGACCATGCGCCGCTGCTGCCGCTGCGTGATCCGTTCGATATTCGAACGGGACTGAGCATTGCCGTAGCTGATGCGACGCGCGGCCCGCAGTCGCCGCTCCTGTGCCTGGCGTCGCGCCTCGTCCGCCGCTCGCACTTTCGACGTCAGCCGCAGTTCGCTGCGCAAAAAGTAGCCAGCGCCGCTCTCCACCAATTGGGCGTTGTGCCGCGAGATTTCCTGGCCCAGCTCGCGGGCACGCTCCAGCGCATCGAGGCGCTCGCGCCGCTGCTGCGCCTGCATCGCCTCCGGCGTCGGCGGCACTAGCGCCGCTAGACGACGCTGCTGGGCAGCCGACGTGCTCGGCGACTCATTGATGTCGTCGATTTCACGAAACAGACGCTTCAGCCGCACCTGGCGCATTTTCAGCTCGATGGTGCGATCGTTGAACTCCTGGATGCGCTCATACTCCTCCCGCAGCCGCTGCAGTTGCCCGTTGCGACGGCTGTTGTTGAACATGCGACGGAAGTAGGGCGTGCGCTTGATTTGATACGACATCTTCTCTCTCCCTCTCTCTTCCTTCTCTTACGCAATCGATTGGCCCACTCTGCCACTTGATGCGATCAACGACGCAGAAATTTCGATTTACCAAATTGGAATGTAGTGAATTGTATGTATGTATTTATCTATGTATGTATGCAGTATTTAGATGCGTGCGTGGGTATTTGGATATGATTGTTAATGTGTGTATATATATATATATCGCGACAATTAGGACGAAAAGACTTTTTTTTCGCTTTTTGTTGCACTTGAAAATTTTGTACGCTACCTAAAAATAAAAAAAAATTGTTTGTTGAATATTACTGGGACGAAAATGATTTTATGGAATGTCTCCCTGCCGTAGTAGATTCAAGCCTTAAAATAAAAAACAAACGGGTTGCTGCGATCTGGTTATGACTAAATCACATTTAGCTTGATTTATTGAACATTCAGTCGTGCTTAACCTTAAAAAGCTATTACATCTGTATTAAAATTATATCAAGTCCGTATTTGAGGTTATGTTCGAGCATGCAAAATCACATAAAAATGGCTGACAATTACAAATCACGTATTACAAAGTTACATCTTACATATACATGCATACATATAATAAAGAGATTGCGCAGCTCTAGCTTTCTAGACAAAATGGCGACGCCTGCGTCGTTCACCGCTCGCCCTCTCTGTCCCTCTCACTCTCCTTCTCGCACTTTAGTCGCAGAGTTTGTAAATCATTTGCTTCAGCTTATGTTCGTCGGCGCCAGTCATGCGGCTCATCTTGCGATTATTCTTGATGAACACAAATGTTGGCATGCTGCGCACATTGTACATATCCATTAGCTCCTCGAATCGATCCACATTTATTTTCATGATGTCCACCCGGCTGCCATATTTACGGGCCAGCGATTTTACCACGCTGTCCATTTCCTGGCACGGGCCGCACCAAGTGGCATAAAAGTCAAGTACGACCAACTTACGGTCCGACGCGTCCAGGCGTTTGTAGAACTCATTCATGTTGCGAATGGCGGACATTTTGAGAATTAAATGATGGATTAAACCCAAAGACAAAAAAAACTTGACTCGATCTGGCGAGCAGAAGTGGAATACTAAATGCAGCGAAGCCATTGCTATAAGCGCTGCGCTTTGCCTGGAAAGCTACACATATACATATGTATGTATGTGAATCTTTCCCGCGCTTTTATGCAAAACTCACACCCACACATTCAAATGAGCAAACGGTACTTATCCAGCATTTAAGCGTTGCCAGCTTTTGCACAAATAAGCAACCATTATCGATTGGCGATTAACGATTAGTACGCACCGTTGCTGTTGACAGCTATTTGAAAATGAAAACCATATTTAATTTCAGCCTCTGAGGAGGCTGATACAACAAATACATTTGTGTGAGCACGCACAAATTGTTGTCAATTCCTTTTCGAAATTCAAGTAAACACATACCAAAAAAAAAAAAAAAACACACATACACAACAACAGTATATAAAAAAAAAGGGATTTTCAGCCATGGTGCATGTCGTGCAAAGCAAAGAGGACTTCGAGCGGCAATTGTCCGATGCCGGCGACAAGCTGATTGTCATCGACTTTTGCGCTAATTGGTGCGGCCCCTGCAAGATCATTGCACCCAAGCTGGAGGAGCTGGCCGCCCAGTATGCCGAGCGAGCGGTCGTGCTGAAAGTGAATGTCGATGACAACGAGGAGATAACCATCGAGTACAATATAACCAGCATGCCCACATTCGTGTTCATCAAGAGCGGCGAAGTGCTGGAGGTATTTGTGGGCGGCAACTCGGATAAGTTGACCAAATCGATGGAGAAGTTTGTGGGCGATGCCGACGAGTCCTTCGACGAGGATTCCCATCTACAGCAGCAGCTGAGTATCTGCTCGGAGAGCATTGCCAGCGCCAGTACCGTGTGTGATCTCGGCGAGGATATGGACGATCCACACGACATAACGCCATGTGCTCAGGGTGCTATGGACAAGAGCAGCATCCTGGAGAATTAGTTGCTCCCTCTATCATAGAAAATCAGTAGAGACCACTAACACACTGCCACCGGACCACCGTATATATTTATGTAATACTAATGATCGAGCAACTCCATGCAAATGGGAACTAATGCCAGTACAATGTGAAGCGAGCAGTATACTGATCAACACAAACGTTACTTAATGCAAAAAATAAAAGATCGAAACTGTTAAATGACGCATATACTACCTACTCTACACTACACTACAAGACACAAGCTAATACTGGAGCTGTTCCCCGTAGCACACTCTGCCCTCTAAATTGTCAATCACCATTAAACCTGATTTGTTGCCACATTTATTCATCATTGTGTGTTTCATTTATGCTAAGTATATTTATATTTATTTTAAATTAGAAGCATTTAATTATTAAAAAAAAAAGCCCCGACTCTCCTACAATTATATATATACACATATATTTGTGTATATATTGAGGAAATCTGTACTGCGTCTACTTTTTGGCAAAAGTAATTTTCATCGCGTGCGTGGGAGTTATTTTGAAGCCCTGGAGCGCCTCTTTGGCTGCGTTGCTCTGCAGCTCGGTGGTGAACTCGACAAAGGCGATGTCGTGCCGGTTGGGCACCAGGCGCACCTCCTTGAAGCCGGGGAATTGATTGAACAGCATGGAGAGCATCATTTCGTTGGTCTCCTCCGGCAGATTGGTGAGGAACAGAATTTGATTTGGTGGCTGCTCTGTTTGTGTATTCGGATTTGCATTCTCTGCACTGGTCTGCTTCTTCTTCTTGTCCCTGTTTGAATTCAAAATGCAATATGATCATTAGTGATTCCCAATCTGAGCGTAATTCATATAATTAATACATACTTTTTCTCCTCGACACCCGGTACCGGCTTTGGCGGCTTCACCTTCTTTGGTCGCTCCTTGTAGGTGCCCTTCAATTTGGCCACAATATCCGAATCGGACTTGGAGTAGGCAATGCGCATGGGTTTGTCGTAGAATGGAAAGCCCTGCATAGTACGCAGCGCATTAGAGGCACTGCCAATTTCCTTAAATATGACAAATGCCTGCCCTCGCATTTTCAATGTTTTCAACGCCACAATATCGAGTATCTGGCCGAACTGTGAGAAGATGGCGTAGAGCGACTTCTTAAGCTCCTCCTTTTTAATCTTCTCATTCAGATTATTTATGTAAATGGTTTGATTTGGACGCACATCCATATTGTGGTTTTACTGTGAAGAGCAACGAAAATAAGTGATGAAAAAATAAACGCGTACAAAAATGCTCGTTTGCTCTTGACTGATTAGTGATGAGAGAGGGTAGTATCGTAGAGGCAGTCGCCATGTTTGCGATGGGTACTATATATCGATAAGATATTCATACCGATACCTGTGATTTTTTGTGTCGTTTATTGGTGCAGTAAATAATCGATATAATCGTTACTTTACTCTTTATTTGTTAACATCACCAAATTATACGGTTTAACCAAAATAATCAACACGGCTATTATCAATTAAAGTCAATACAATAGAGTATATTTTGTCTGCTATTCCACACACAACGAACGCAAAGATGTCGACACGTCGCCAGGCCATTACATTATATCGGAATTTATTGCGTGAATCCGAAAAGCTGCCTTCCTACAACTTCAGGTGCGTGTGTGAATTGTGAAATAGCATAACATAACATCTCAATTATGACAACTGTCTAAATTTTCATTTTAACAGAATGTATGCTATGCGGAAAATACGTGACACATTTCGTGCCAACAAGATGATAAATGATTTCAAAGAAATCGATCGACAAGTAGCCAATGCCAAAGAAAGTTTGGAATTGATTCGACGACAGGTGAGAGCTTGTGCCGGGTCATTAAATTGGCAAATCAGCTGTACCACCATGTGCATACATGCATGCATACACATACATACACATAATGTATTTGATATGCCCAGTTGCCCAATCCTTATCGCATTGTGCACGTCACATTTGACGTCAAAATCCCCCAAAGATAACAATGCGAACAGCGAACTATTTTCATTGAGCCATGCACTCTTCTACTTGCAGGTAATTATTGGCCATCTTTACACAACCGACAAGCTGGTTATCGAACAGAAAAAGACATTGCGGCCATCAGACGACTGAGAATTTATCATCGCTATCACATGCACAGAGACAGACATACATACACACACACACACACATACATACCACAAGCACGGCATAAGGCAGCTGGGACAATAGCAGCGAAAGACTCGTTAAAATTTTGATTGTTTTTGTTGTTGTTGTTTTTGTTAATGTGCAATTTAGTTGCCGCCAAAAGAAGTCAAAGCACTGGAGATTTTTAGAAAAACACACCAGTTTAATAATATATATTATTACAATGAAACTAATTAAATATTGTACAATTAAGTACCGCCTTAAAGTACTCAAGAAAAAAAGTGAGAAAAAATAACGAAATAGAATAGAAATACACTAAGAGGCCAGCCTATTTGTTATTACGAGTATACGAAAAAAAAAATCAAGGTTAACTGTAAACTTGGAATGTGGTTGGTATCTCTATGCCTGATAGGTGCTGGCCGAAACATTGCCGCCGGTGCCCGTCCAATTGGTATGATGGAACTCCCCCTCCCTGTTCACCAGCTCGTAGGTGTGGGCCCCAAAATAGTCACGCTGCGCCTGCAGCAGATTTGCCGGCAGCGTGGCCGTGCGATAGCCATCGTAGAAGCTCAGGGCCGTGGACAGAGCGGGCACAGGGATGCCCCAGAGGAAGGCATTGGCCACCACCTCACGCCACGAGCTCTGGCCCTGCTGAATGGCGCGCTTGAAGAAGTCGTCGAGCAGCAGATTCGAGAGTGTCGGCTGGCGGGTGTACGCATCCTTGATGTTGCCCAGAAAGACGCTGCGTATGATGCAGCCGCCGCGCCACATCAGCGCGATGCCGCCATAGTTTAGACTCCAGTTGTTCTCCTTGGCTGCCTCGCGCATCAGCATAAAGCCTTGGGCATAGCTGACGATCTTTGCACAGTAGAGCGCGTACTTGATGCCATTCAGGTATTTCTTAATGTCCGGCACGCAGGGCTTGCAGCTGGGTCCTTTCAGCACGCCGCTGGCCGCAACGCGCTCATCCTTCAGAGCGGACAGGCAGCGCGAGAAGACGGCCTCGCCGATCAGTGTGACGGGCACGCCGTATTGCAGCGCCGCTATCGCAGTCCATTTGCCCGTGCCCTTCTGGCCAGCCGTGTCGCGTATGCGATCCAGCAGGTATCCCTCGCTGTCCTTGTAGCTCAATATATCCCGTGTGATCTCGATGAGGAATGAGTCCAGCTCGGTGCTGTTCCACTGGCCAAACACCTCGGACATTTGAGGTGACGTGAGACCCAGCTTCTTCATGATGTGGTATGCCTCGCAGATGAGCTGCATGTCGCCATACTCGATGCCGTTGTGCACCATCTTCACAAAGTGGCCGGCGCCCGCATCGCCCACCCACTCGCAGCAGGGCTCGCCATCGGCCTTGGCACAAATGGCCTGGAATATGGGCTTGATCAGTGGCCAGGCAGCCGCATTACCGCCTGGCATTAGAGATGGCCCATTTCGTGCTCCCTCCTCGCCGCCACTCACGCCAGAGCCGACATAGAGTATGCCCAGCTTCTCCAGCTCTTCGCAGCGTCGCGTCGTGTCCTGGTATTCAGAGTTGCCGCCATCAATGATGACATCGCCCGGCGACAACAACGGCACGAGCTGGCCAATAAAATCATCTACAGCACTGCCAGCTGCCAAATAGAATAATGTAAACTGGCATTAGAAAGGCAATCTCAGAGATGACCGCGTGCCCACACACTAGTTTGCTGATCGTGCAAAATGCATGTAAGGCCACCTCCTAAGGTTAATCTAGTGATGGAACATGCGCTGATTAGAGTGGCACAACGTCATCGACAAATGCAAATATGACAAATTTTAATATTACAAATTTTTTTAAATCAATTCTACAGTTCACGATATTCTCCTTTTTTACTGAAGTGAAACGTGCTTTAATTTGATTCCCTTTTAGTTTTCTAAGCCGTCCGCTTTTCACCTCTAATTGTAATAGCAGTGCATAAAATTGACCTTGAACTGAGGTCAGCCCAAAGTCGTAAGTTTCTGCGATTTGGCGAGATAATGGTAACTTGCTTCTTGATTGCTTGACGGCAGCTCTTATCGCCGGCATTGATCGTGACCCAAGCGCTAAGTACCTGTTCAGCTACGTTTGTCAATGTCTTTAACGTCATGAATGTCACGGCCCATGGAGAAGGCAGTGTAAGCTGCTCAGTTAAGCTATGCATAAATTGCACTATTTACCATTTAGCCATAAAGGTGCGTACTGAGCTTAAACGATATATTTCTAAATATGTGATAAACATCGATAGCGTACATATGGCAATGGTAAACAAAAACAAATTGTAAACCATATGTATATGATGACACTCTCTCTCTCTCTCTCTCTCTCTCTCTCTCTCTGTCTCTCTTTGAGAGCGATTGAGCGGCAGTGGATGAGCTTGAAGCAAACGCTCTCTCCTTGACTGGATGTTGTTGTTTTTGACGCATGCTATGCATTTTTTTGTGCATGACTTTGCTTTGACTTCCACACAAACACACACACACACACACAGGGACACGCACACGCGCATACACTTATATTTCCTAACGATCACTTCACGCCATTCACTCATTATTACAACAACAACAGCCATAACTTACCCTTGACCAGCAACATGACTTTGCGTGGCGTTTTCAGCTTGTCGACCATGTCCTTCAGTGATTCGGCGCCAATCACTTTGGTGCCTTTGGCCTCGTTGTTTAGAAAGTCTTGCACCTTCGATACGGTACGATTGTATGCACAAACCACGAAGCCCTTCTCGTCCATATTCAATATGAGATTTTGACCCATGACAGCTAGGCCAATGAGTGCAATATCAGCTTTCCTGCATTTTCACAAGAGCAACAAAAGGTATACAAAATAAAATAAAAATAATGAAATCAGCACGTAACTAATGACAAATAACACAAAAATTTTGCTTACCCGCTCATATTTGCTTTATTTTTACTTAATGATTTATGAATATAGTATTGTAAATTTTACGCAAAACTTGTTTATTTCCTTGCGCTTTCGTCACCTTCCCCACGCTTTTGTCGTCCGGCCGCTTGCGCTCGCCAACTGAAACTGACGAAACGTTGCCAAAGCGTAAACGATAAATGCCGAAAAAAAAGTAAATAAAGCCGTGAAGCTTTACACTAGTGATGCGTATGTAAGCGTTACAACGGCGTGTCACGCAGTCGCTCGATATGTACTGATCGTATGGGCGTATGGGAAATTGACATAACTTTAATTGCAAGTCAAACAAATATTGAATATTACTTTAATAAATTCTATAGAACATAAACAATTTACACGTTAACAAACATAAACATTCATATAAAAAAAAAAATATAAAATATATACATATCAAACTTATCTTGAAGTTTATTAAATATTATTAAAATGCATGAATCTCGTTTTCGTTGATTTTTTTTTTTTTTATTAAATAATTTTTTTGAGCTGATCTATTATATTAAAATTTTTATTATGATTCACCGATTCAGCTCTTATTTTCGACTCACTTGTTGCTCATCTCCCAATACCTACTTTTGCACGACGTTCATCTCTAACTGCGCGCAGTTTTTAGCACGATCGAAGCAAACGAAAACTTTTTCTACTCCACCTTGAGCCGCCCTCCAGGTACGCCTCTTATCGATATCCGCTATCGATAGGCACGGCGGCCCGAAAATGCAATGAAATGAAAAAGCTCAAAGCTAAAGTACACAAGCAAACAAATGCACATTTATTAAAAGCTTTTTTACATATACATACATACATACATATACATATAATTAGAAGTAAAAAAAAAAAAAAATGAACGGGCTAGTTCCAAACTGCATTTAATTCAACATCTTGTAGGGATTCAGTATGCCATTGGGATCGAACATCTTCTTCATATCGCGCATCCATTCGATGGCAACGGGATTCTTGGAATAGTGCAAATAGTCCTTTTTGAGGAAACCAATTCCGTGCTCGGCACTGATGCTGCCCTTCAGCTGTGAGGTGTATTCGTAGACGAACGGCTCGACGCGCTTGTAAATTTCGTCGTTGAACTGCTCACAGTTAACATTCAAGTGCAGATTCGAGTCGCCAAGATGCCCATAGCCACAAACCACTGTGGCCAGGGGGCCGCAACGTTCGCGCATCACGTCCACGATGCTGTAGAAGTCGCGCAACGGCAGCGATATGTCGTATTTGAAGCAGAAGCTCTTCTCGATCAGGCCCAGCGGCACCATTTCGCGTATTTTCCAGATTTCCTGCACTTTGCCGGGCTCTCCGCTAACGGTACCGTCCAGAATTTCGCCACGCTCCATGCCTTGGGTAATGAATTGGTTGATCTTCTCCTCGTCGTGATCACCGTTACTGCCCGATGTCTCGATCAGCATGTAGAACGGATAGCCAGAGATGGGTGAGCTAACGGTAAAAGGAGAAAATGAAATTGTTACTTTGTATACCCTGTACAAACTAAAAGTCGTTAGAGCTTTTTTTTAGGGGAATCACTAGGTTTAACCTCCTTTATACCCTGCAAATGCACAACTGGTAAGGAGCAGATTGAGTTTAGCTATGGATGTAAAGCTAAAGATGTAAGTTCTTAATAAAGAATGCATAGTTTAATTGTTGATATAATCTTTATACCCTGTAAATATTAAGAGATGGAGTGAGAAGTAATCTTAATGAATCTATATTCCTTATAAGTTAAGAGAACCTTTCAACAGTTAAGAAGAATAAATGATGATTTTTATACCCAGTATACCCTGTAAATACTATAAATATTTAATAAGCATCAGGTTCATAAGCGCTCAATACAAATTTCCTGACTTTAAATTAATACCTCATAAATTGTTTTTTTCTGTACCCTGCATACCCTGTAAACACTCAAAAAGTCTGCTAGAAGCTAAGCGTATGAACGTAAACCTAAAAACTTGAAAGGCATATATCATATACCCTGTAAATACGAAAATTACGATCATGGAGTAAAATTCAAATGTAACTAAGTTTGCAACAAATCAAACATTGCTCTGTATACCCTGTAAATATTATAAAGAATGCAAAGATTTGATTACATCGAATGTAAAACGAATCTGTTTATACCGCAAGTTTGCAGAGTATTTGCTAGTCGTACTCACTTGAGGAACTTGAACTGCTGCAGGGCCGTGTTGAGGGCCAATTCATCGATGAGTTCGCAGGAGCTGAGAATCTCGCCCAGATTGCGCTTGGCACTGACGAATGTCTTGAGGACATCGTCGAACGAGTTGAGTCCGATGAACGCGACGTTGACGGCCTTCGAGACGTGCGGACAGAGCATCGCCAGCTTGGTGACCACGCCCAGTGTGCCCTCGGAGCCGATGAACAGGTGCTTCATGTGGTAGCCCGTGTTGTCCTTCTTGAAGTTGGACATCAGGTCGAGCACCTGGCCATTGGCCAGCACCGCCTCGACGCCCAGCACGGAGCCGTGCAGATTGCCGTAGCGTACGACACGAACGCCGCCGGCATTTGTCGAGACATTGCCGCCGATGTGGCAGCTGGCCTTGGCGCCCAGATCGAGCGGCACCGTTAGACCCACATCCCGTGCCCGTTGATCGAAGTTCTCCAAAATGCAGCCGGCCTCCACAATGGCAATGCCCGTCACCTCATCCACGGAGAGCACCTTGTTCATACGCTGCATGGACAGAACTATCTCATCACAAATGGGCACCGAGCCGCCCACCAGACCCGTGTTGCCGCCCTGCGGCACCACCGCCAGCCGCCGCTCGTTGCAGTAGCGCAAAATGGCGGCCACCTCCTGCGTGTTGCCCGGCTTCAGCACCAGCTTGCTGTTGCCTGAGATTGGAGAGAAAACGGAGATTCAGAGAGAGAGGCGTAGAGGGATAGAGCGAGAGGGTGCCAACTCACCGCGTATGCGCTTCAGAAAGCATATGTTATAGCCCTCCAGATCCTCGGTGAGCACGTGATTCTTGCCCAGCAGCTGCTCGAAGTGGGCCACATCCTTATCGTTCAGCTGGGCGTAGTTGCCGCGCTGTACGTTGTCCGATATCTGCAAGAAAGAGATAGATATAGATATAGATATAGATATAGATATAGATATAGATATAGATATAGATATAGATATAGATATAGATATAGATATAGATATAGATATAGATATAGATATAGATATAGATATAGATATAGATATAGATATAGATATAGATATAGATATAGATATAGATATAGATATAGATATAGATATAGATATAGATATAGATATAGATATAGATATAGATATAGATATAGATATAGATATAGATATAGATATAGATATAGATATAGATATACTTATACTTATACACATACACATACATACATATGTAAATACACATATATATAACACTTTCGCCATTCATAACTCTTAGGCTAACTGTACCGTATCGTATGCCACCACCATTTGCAAAACGCTGCCTCCGCTTGGCAGACGCCGATTGGCCGTTGTTGGGCTGCATAAACAAAAACTTACCACAGAACGAATGCTGACAGTGTTTGGTTCCTCCCACCCTTGGCCATGCTGGTCGCTAAGACGTCGCAAACTCACCACACACACACACACACAAAGTCCTCACACTCTTGCTCCCTCCCACCCAGATGGCAAACGCTGAAATCCACCACGCAACCAATGCACACACTCTTGCTCCCTCTCACCCTCTCGCCCATAACTCTTGCTCTCTTGCTCGCTCTCCCACTCCCTCCGCTCTAGCTTGCCTTGTTCCTCTTACCTGTGTCAGTTCCGGCAGCGGCGATGCGCTGCTTGCCAACGTTCGCACCACCGTCGCCTCTGTGCCTTTGCGTGCATGTGTGCGTGCCTGTGCCTGTGTGTGTGTGTGCGCAAATTGCCGCAGGGTGACTGCCGTCGCATATCTGCGCATTTGCATAAGACCCTGATGGAAACGCATTCTCGTTAAGCTGATCGAATTCCGCAATCAATGAAAAGATCTCGCTCAAAACTTGAGGCTCTATAAAGAGTGGAATGTAGAAGTAACATAAAGTGAGAATACCATACATACATCTATCATAATTAATATCATATACAATCAAATTATTATTATTATTACTTATATCTCCTCTTAGTCTTTTCTTAGACAAAACTTTCCGTCGCACTCAAATATTCACTATATACATAAAGATGCATGAATGCATCTAATTATCTAATTATTATCTAATCGATTATTTTTATTTATTATCCATACATTCATATAGAATTATCTATTTTTCTATTCACCTTCTTTCTATACATACATATATCAGTTAACTTTATTATTGATACGTAGAGCTATCTATATATGTACATATATATTATCTATTATCTTATATCTATTATTTATGCATGCATATAGGGTTACCTATATGACTTATCTATCGCCTTCATCACAGTAAACTCACAAAGTAAAGTTTAAATCTCCATAAAGTCTAGTAAAGTAAAGTAAAGTTATGTATCTATAACCAAGTCAAAACATCGATTAATATCGATATATTGATAAGCAAAAGAAAGGCAGAAAAACAACAATAAATGAGGTATGTCGGTTCTCGTATCTGGCAAAAATCAATAATGCCAAAATTATCATTCTCAATACACATAGAACAAATATACTTATGTATATGTTAGTAAGTGCATATAAACATATATAATCTCATTCATAAAGTTTAATAGAAAAACCCACACAATAAACTGTAATCTATACAAGTATTATTTTCGTACACTATAAAAGATAAAGAAACAAAAAAAAAAACAAAGGCACACAAAAAAAATGGATTCGAATTTGCATACATATTTGCAGGCCAATTGAGCAGGTTGTTCCCAGCTCTAAAATTTGAAACAGTTTTGGTTTACGACGCACCCGAGCGCTGTTAAAGTCAATATGTTTATGACCGCGGCCGGGTTTACTTTGTCAATATGTGCATAGGTCGAGCTGTCTGTCTGCTTCCAGGTATAAAGGCAAAGGAAACTGCATACTCATAAACTCATTTACGATGGTCTAATTTACCTGCCTGTCGGTCTCACCCTTGGCTGTGGTCTTGCTGGGACTGAAGTACGTCGAAGGTTGAGTTAAAACCCGATTAGCTAAGATCCGGCAGAGCTGTCAACGAAATCCATTGTGAATTTCTAAAAATTGCTATACATTTCAAAATAATAATCTTTTATTTTTTTTACCATCTAAATTTATATAAATAAATTTTTGTATTGAAATGTTTATTTCACAATTTTGATAAGCTCATCTCTAGCATGTGATCGCGAGCTGATTGCAGCCATGTTGTATGACACACATGCTTGACAGTTGTTCATCAGCTGCGACTGCAATGAGCGCAGCCAATAAAGTTTTATCTATGGCTTTCTCTCTTTCACTCATCTGCATTCGCGCGGCATTACAAAATCAAGTGACGTCGGTACCTGTCGCTCGCGCATGCAGGCCGATCTCAAAAAGCTCTAAAGCTCTTGACCTTACCGCTTTTTCACACGATTGTTTTTGTTTACATTTGCTCCGGTCGTCTTTCAGATGCCCTGTCTTGTTTGATTACGTCGAAGAGTTTGTATGGCTTTGCAAGCATATGTGTGTGTTTATTATCTCGGATATACATACATATGTACATATGTATATACATACATACACATAGAAGCTGATAAGCAAACATTTTTAGACAAATTGTCCATATTGTTTGTATGTATGTGCATAAATATATATGTATATGTATGCAGCACAGTAACAATAATAATAATAATAATTCAATAAGTTTAATATTTATATGTATACACATTCATTTATATAATATTCATAATATCAGCTGTCGTCCACGCGCCATTCACGCACTTGAGAGCAAAACGAGAGAGAAAGAGAGACACGCACACATACACAGAGAGCCACCGCTCCAACCATTTGCATAGTCTTTCAATAAATCGTTGTGGAAAAAACCGCAAAGAGGACAACTCAAAAAACAAGAACAGCACGATATAGCACCAAACTAACTCGTATACATAATTAGTTACTTATATTTATACTTATACTTATACATTAATGCACCTACACTTTGTTTGTTCTTCTCTTTTCGTATTTGTTCGTCCAGTCGCACAATGGTAGGCGCGCAACCAAAACAAAACTAAAACGAAATCACAAACGACAACCGCTAAAATAAGCGTGAGCGGCGCATAAAAAATAAAACGCAAAAGAAAAAGTGAGAGAGAGCGCGCGACCGAGAGAGAGAAAGAGAAGAGGAACAGCCAGAGAGTGAGCGAGCGTGCAAAAGCTATCGAGCGCCACAATAAAAGCTCCCCATTTGCGGCGATCAGCTGTTTGCAAAGCTTTACAAATTCTTTCATGCCTTAATATCGTAGGCATTTTTTTTCTGACTTTTTACCAAAATAATAAATAAAATTTTAATTTCGAAAACAAGCCATAAGACCCAAAAGCCAGTGCTTAACTTTATGTTAGACTTCTTTTTATATAAATTCTAACGTCTAACATGTAAATAAATTTCGAAAATCTATATTTTGTTTATCAATTTTAACTTATGTAAGGCTAAGTGAACTTAACATCAAATAAATGAGCTTAAATTTGAATGAAAACTGAAAATTGTGTAAGTAACTAGTAATTTTATTAAACCCTGATCACATTGAAAATGGAAAATCGAGCCTTAATGGTTTTGTGAAAAGTACGAAAGAAGGAATTATCGCAGAA